>NC_092737.1:4065557-4237274 GCF_047496885.1 Scyliorhinus torazame
AAAGGATTACTTAGTGTTGTATTCTTTGGGGGTTGTATTTGAATTGATGATTGCTAAGATGTTCACTGTATGTTTTAAAAAGGTTAACTTGAGTTCATAGAATAAACATTGTTTTGCTTTAAAAAATACTTTTTCCATTTCTGCTGTCCCACACCTGTAGAGTGGGCCGTGTGCTCCCCATACCACAATCTAGTAAAAGTTGTGGGTCAGGTGAATTCTATGATGCACTTTGGGGTTCTCCAAACCCTGGCCCATAACAGGATTGGGAAAGTTTTTAAAAACTAACAAAAGATGACCAGAAAAATAATGAGAGGGAGGGACAGGGTGCGGAGTGACAGACAGTTACCCTCGGCGAGCCTGTCTAATCGGATCCAGACACTCAGGCACGTCACACACTCCATTCCCGGGATGTCAGCCTCTGTCGGAGCACACGGCAGTGAAACTCCCAGCAAATCCTCATTCACTGACCCCAAATTTAGGGCGTGCCGGAGAGGAGACAGAGTGCTCGTACCCTCCTCCCCCCCCACCCAACTAAATAACATCCCATCTGTGCCCGCCAGCTCACCCGCCCGCACACCCCCACCCAACCCCCCGGAGACCCCAACTCAACCCCGCGGAGACGCCAACCCCCTCCCTCGGAGACCCCAACCTCCGTCCCCGGAGACGCCAACCCCCCTCCCTCGGAGACCCCAACCTCCGTCCCCGGAGACCCCAAACCAACCCCCCGGAGACCCCAACTCAACCCCGCGGAGACCCCCAACCCAACCCCCCCCGGAGACGCCAACCCCCTCCCTCGGAGACCCCCAACCTCCGTCCCCGGAGACCCCAACCCAACCCCCCCCGGAGACCCCAACTCAACCCCGCGGAGACCCCAACCCAACCCCCCCGGAGACGCCAACCCCCCTCCCTCGGAGACCCCAACCTCCGTCCCCGGAGACCCCAACCCAACCCCCCCGGAGACCCCAACTCAACCCCCCGCGGAGACCCCAACCAACCCCCCCGGAGACGCCAACCCCCCTCCCTCGGAGACCCCAACCTCCGTCCCCGGAGACCCCAACCCAACCCCCCCCCCCCCCGGAGACCCCAACCCAACCCGCCCGGAGACCCCAACCCAACCCCCCCGGAGACGCCAACACCCCCTCCCTCGGAGACCCCAACCTCCGTTCCCGGAGACCCCAACCCAACCCCCCCCGGAGACCCCAACTCAACCCCCCCTGGAGACGCCAACCCCCTCCCTCGGAGACCCCAACCTCCGTCCCCGGAGACCCCAACCCAACCCCCCCGGAGACCCCAACCCAACCCCGCGGAGACCCCAACCCAACCCCCCCGGAGTCCACAATCCAACACCCCCACAGTTACTGTCCCCTTGTTAACTGCCCATCCCCTGGGAGTGGAACATGATACCGCCCGCCTGGTCCTGGATGGTTCGATTCTCTCGGTGGTTAGACACCCCTCAAGCTGCCTCCACCCCTCCGTGACCCCCAGAATGTCAGTGCGGTCACTGCACAGAGCAGGGAGCTCAGCCCCCTCTCTGCCCCGCCCCCCCCCCCCCCCCGCCCCCCCCCCTCCCTCTGCCCCCCCTCCCTCTCTGCCCCCCGACCCCCCCTCCCTCTCTGCCCCGTCCCCCCCTCCCTCTCTGCCCCGTCCCCCCCCTCCCTCTCTGCCCCCCTCCCTCTCTCTGCCCCCCCCCCCTCCCTCTCTGCCCCATCCCCCCTCCCTCTCTGCTATCCCCCCTCCTCTCTGCTATCCCCCTCCCTCTCTGCTCCCCCCCCCCCTCCCTCTCCGCTCCCCCCCCTCCCACTCTGCCCCCGTCCCCCCCTCCCTCTCTGCCCCGTCCCCTCCCTCCCTCTCTGCCCCCCTCCCTCTCTGCCCCCCACCCTCTCTGCCCCATCCCCCCTCCCTCTCTGCTATCCCCCCTCCCTCTCTGCTATCCCCCTCCCTCTCTGCTATCACCCCTCCCTCTCTGCTATCCCCCCCTCCCTCTCCGCTCACCCCCTCCCTCCCTGCCCCGTTCCCCCCCTCCCTCTCTGCCCCCCTCCCTCTCTGCCCCCCCACCCTCTCTGCCCCATCCCCCCTCCCTCTCTGCTATCCCCCCTCCCTCTCTGCTATCCCCCTCCCTCTCCGCTCCCCCCCTCCCTCTCTGCCCCCCTCCCTCCTGCCCCGTCCCCACCTCCCTCTCTGCCCCCCCACCCTCTCTGCCCATCCCCCCCTCCCTCTCTGCTATCCCCCCTCCCTCTCTGCTATCCCCCCTCCCTCTCTGCTATCCCCCCTCCCTCTCTGCTATCCCCCCTCCCTCTCTGCTCCCCCCCTCCCTCTCTGCCCCCACTCCCTCTCTGCCCCCCCACTCCCTCTCTGCCTCGCCCCCCCTCCCTCTCTGCCCCGGGGTCGGACTGTGCCCCGGGATCGGACTGTGGGGGCGTTGGGGTGGACGGGGGGGGGTTGGGGTGGAGAATGGAAGGAGGGATGGGTTGGGGGGTGAGGGCGAGGGGGGTGAGGGCGAGGGGGTTTGGGAGGGGGGTGAGGGTGAGGGGGGTGTTGGGAGGGGGGGATGAGGGTGAGGGGGATGGGAGTGACGTGGAGGACGGGGTCCATGGGGGGGTGGCTCTGACCCCCCTCTCTGGGAGAGACCGGGGCGGGGAAACAATGTGCTGTCTTTCTGTGGGAATGACGGGAAGCTCCTGATCCAGGTTCCTGTGGCTGGGAGCAGCCAGGCGGATTCCTGCTGCTGTCTGGATCCCGGCCAACTTCCCGAGTGGAAATATTTCTCCTGTCACGAGGAGCGGCTCAGTCAGAGCAGAAGCTGTCCCTGAACAACAGGCCCTGCTACTCACAGAGGCCCCACAAGGGGCCGGTCACTGGGTAAAGGGGCAGGTCACTGGGTAAAGGGGTCACTAGGTAAAGGGTCACTGGGTAAAGGGGTCACTGGGGTAAAGGGGTCACTGGGTAAAGGGGCAGGTCACTGGGTGAAGGGTCGGTCACTGGGTAAAGGGGCCGGTCACTGGGTAAAGGGGCCGGTCACTGGGTAAAGGGGGTCACTGGGTAAGGGGCCGGTCACTGGGTGAAGGGGCCGGTCACTGGGTAAAGGGGCCGGTCACCGGGTAAAGGGGCCGGTCACTGGGGTAAAGGGGTCGGTCACCGGGTAAAGGGGTCACTGGGTAAAGGGGCCGGTCACTGGGTGAAGGGGCAGGTCACTGGGTAAAGGGGTCGGTCACTGGGTAAAGGGGTCACTGGGTAAAGGGGTCACTGGTAAAGGGGTCGGTCACCGGGTAAAGGGGTCACTGGGTAAAGGGGTCACCGGGTAAAGGGGCCGGTCTCTGGGTAAAGGGTCTCTGGGTAAAGGGGTCACTGGGTAAAGGGGTCACTGGTAAAGGGGCCGGTCACTGGGTAAAGGGGCAGGTCACTGGGTAAAGGGGTCACTGGGTAAAGGGGTCGGTCACTGGGTAAAGGGGTCGGTCACTGGGAAAACGGGGCCGGTCACTGGGTAAAGGGGTCGGTCACTGGGTTAAAGGGGTCGGTCACTGGGTAAAGGGGTCACTGGGTAAAGGGGTCGGTCACTGGGTAAAGGGGCCGGTCACTGGGTAAAGGGGTCGGTCACTGGGTAAAGGGGCCGTCACTGGGTAAAGGGGCAGGTCACTGGGTAAAGGGGCCGGTCACTGGGTAAAGGGGTCACTGGGTAAAGGGGCCGGTCACTGGGTAAAGGGGCCGGTCACTGGGTAAAGGGCCGGTCACTGGGTAAAGGGGTCACTGGGTAAAGGGGTCACTGGGTAAAGGGTCGGTCACTGGGTAAAGGGGCCGGTCACTGGGTAAAGGGGCAGGTCACTGGGTAAAGGGGTCACTGGGTAAAGGGGTCGGTCACTGGGTAAAGGGGTCGGTCACTGGGTAAAGGGGCCGGTCACTGGGTAAAGGGGCAGGTCACTGGGTAAAGGGGTCACTGGGTAAAGGGGTCGGTCACTGGGTAAAGGGGTCACTGGGTAAAGGGGCCGGTCACTGGGTAAAGGGGCCGGTCACTGGGTAAAGGGGTCGGTCACTGGGTAAAGGGGTCGGTCACTGGGTAAAGGGGTCGGTCACTGGGTAAAGGGGTCGATCACCGGGTAAAGGGGCCGGTCACTGGGTAAAGGGGTCGGTCACTGGGTAAAGGGGTCACTGGGTAAAGGGGCCGTCACTGGGTAAAGGGGCAGGTCACCGGGTAAAGAGGTCGGTCACTGGGTAAAGGGGCAGGTCACTGGGTAAAGGGGCAGGTCACTGGGTAAAGGGGCCGGTCACTGGGTAAAGGGGCAGGTCACTGGGTGAAGGGGCAGGTCACTGGGTAAAGGGGTCACTGGGTAAAGGGGCCGGTCACTGGGTAAAGGGGCCGGTCACCGGGTAAAGGGGCCGGTCACCGGGTAAAGGGGTCACTGGGTAAAGGGGTCACTGGGTAAAAGGGGGTCGGTCCACTGGGTAAAGGGGCCGCTCACTGGGTAAAGGGGCCGGTCACTGGGTAAAGGGGTCACTGGGTAAAGGGGCCGGTCACTGGGTAAAGGGGTCGGTCACTGGGTAAAGGGGCCGGTCACTGGGTAAAGGGGCCGGTCACTGGGTAAAGGGGCCGGTCACTGGATAAAGGGTCAGGTCACTGGGTGAAGGGGTCGGTCACTGGGTAAAGGGGCAGGTCACTGGGTAAAGGGGCGGTCACTGGGTAAAGGGGCCGGTCACTGGGTATAGGGGTCACTGGGTAAAGGGGTCGGTCACTGGGTAAAGGGGCCGGTCACTGGGTAAAGGGGCCGGTCACTGGGTATAGGGGTCACTGGGTAAAGGGGCCGGTCACTGGGTATAGGGGTCACTGGGTAAAGGGGTCGGTCACTGGGTAAAGGGGCCCGGTCACTGGGTTAAGGGGCCGGTCACTGGGTATAGGGGTCACTGGGTAAAGGGGCAGGTCACTGGATAAAGGGTCAGGTCACTGGGTAAAGGGGCAGGTCACTGGGTAAAGGGGTCGGTCACTGGGTAAAGGGGTCGGTCACTGGGTGAAGGGGTCGGTCACTGGGTGAAGGGGCCGGGTCACTGGGTAAAGGGGCCGGTCACTGGGTAAAGGGGCCGGTCACTGGGTAAAGGGGTCGGTCACTGGGTAAAGGGGCAGGTCCACTGGTAAAGGGGCCGGTCACTGGGTAAAGGGGCAGGTCACTGGGTAAAGGGGTCGGTCACTGGGTAAAGGGGCCGGTCACTGGGTAAAGGGCCGGTCACTGGGTAAAGGGGCCGGTCACTGGGTAAAGGGGCCGGTCACTGGGTAAAGGGGCCGATCACTGGGTAAAGGGGCAGGTCACTGGGTAAAGGGGCCGGTCACTGGGTATAGGGGCCGGTCACTGGGGGCCGGTCACTGGGTAAAGGGGCGGGTCACCGGGTAAAGGGGTCGGTCACTGGGTAAAGAGGTCGGTCACTGGGTAAAGGGGCAGGTCACTGGGTGAAGGGGTCGGTCACTGGGTAAAGGGGCCGGGTCACTGGGTAAAGGGGTCGGTCACTGGGTAAAGGGGTCGGTCACTGGGTAAAGAGGTCGGTCACTGGGTAAAGGGGTCACTGGGTAAAGGGGTCGGTCACTGGGTAAAGAGGTCGGTCACTGGGTAAAGGGGTCACTGGGTAAAGGGGCCGGGTCACCGGGTAAAGGGTCAGGTCACTGGGTAAAGGGGCCGGTCACTGGGTAAAGGGGCGGGTCACCGGGTAAAGGGGTCGGTCACTGGGTAAAGAGGTCGGTCACTGGGTAAAGGGGCAGGTCACTGGGTGAAGGGGTCGGTCACTGGGTAAAGGGGCCGGGTCACTGGGTAAAGGGGTCGGTCACTGGGTAAAGGGGTCGGTCACTGGGTAAAGAGGTCGGTCACTGGGTAAAGGGGTCACTGGGTAAAGGGGTCGGTCACTGGGTAAAGAGGTCGGTCACTGGGTAAAGGGGTCACTGGGTAAAGGGGCCGGGTCACCGGGTAAAGGGTCAGGTCACTGGGTAAAGGGGTCGGTCACTGGGTAAAGAGGTCGGTCACTGGGTAAAGGGGCCGGTCACTGGGTAAAGGGGCCGGTCACTGGGTAAAGGGGCCGGTCACTGGGTAAAGGGTCAGGTCACTGGGTAAAGGGGTCACTGGGTAAAGGGGTCGGGTCACCGGGTAAAGGGTCAGGTCACTGGGTAAAGGGGCCGGTCACTGGGTAAAGGGGCAGGTCACTGGGTAAAGGGGTCGGGTCACTGGGTAAAGGGGCCGGTCACTGGGTAAAGGGGCCGGTCACTGGGTAAAGGGGCCGGTCACTGGGTAAAGGGGCCGGTCACTGGGTAAAGGGGTCACTGGGTAAAGGGGCCGGTCACTGGGTAAAGGGGCCGGTCACTGGGTAAAGGGGTCGGTCACTGGGTAAAGGGGCCGGTCACCGGGTAAAGGGGTCACTGGGTAAAGGGGTCACTGGGTAAAGGGGCCGGGTCACCGGGTAAAGGGTCAGGTCACTGGGTAAAGGGGTCGGTCACTGGGTAAAGGGGCCGGTCACTGGGTAAAGGGGCCGGTCACTGGGTAAAGGGGTCGGGTCACTGGGTAAAGGGGTCGGTCACTGGGTAAAGGGGTCGGGTCACTGGGTAAAGGGGCCGGTCACTGGGTAAAGGGGTCGGGTCACTGGGTAAAGGGGTCGGTCTAAAGGGGCAGGTCACTGGGTAAAGGGGTCGGTCACTGGTAAAGGGGCCGTCACTGGGTGAAGGGGCAGGTCACTGGGTAAAGGGGCCGGTCTCTGGTAAAGGGTCACTGGGTAAAGGGGTCGGTCACTGGTAAAGGGGCCGGTCACTGGGTGAAGGGGCAGGTCACTGGGTAAAGGGGCCGGTCTCTGGGTAAAGGGGTCACTGGGTAAAGGGGCCGGTCACTGGGTAAAGGGGCCGGTCACTGGGTAAAGGGGCGGTCACTGGGTAAAGGGGTCACTGGGTAAAGGGGCCGGTCACTGGGTAAAGGGGCCGGTCACTGGGTAAAGGGGTCGGTCACTGGTAAAGGGGCAGGTCACTGGGTAAAGGGGTCACTGGGTAAAGGGGCCGGTCACTGGGTGAAGGGGCAGGTCACTGGGTAAAGGGGCCGGTCTCTGGGTAAAGGGGTCACTGGGTAAATGGGTCGGTCACTGGGTAAAGGGGCCGGTCACTGGGTAAAGGGGCCGGTCACTGGGTAAAGGGGCCGGTCACTGGGTAAAGGGGTCGGTCACTGGGTAAAGGGCAGGTCACTGGGTAAAGGGGTCACTGGGTAAAGGGGCCGGTCACTGGGTGAAGGGGCAGGTCACTGGGTAAAGGGGCCGGTCTCTGGGTAAAGGGGTCACTGGGTAAAGGGACCGGTCACTGGGTAAAGGGGCCGGTCACTGGGTAAAGGGCAGGTCACTGGCTGAAGGGGCCGGTCACTGGGTAAAGGGGCCGGTCACTGGGTAAAGGGGCCGGTCACTGGGTAAAGGGGCCGGTCACTGGGGTAAAGGGGTCACTGGGTAAAGGGGCCGGTCACTGGGTAAAGGGGCCGGTCACTGGGTAAAGGGGTCGGTCACTGGGTAAAGGGGCCGGTCACTGGGTAAAGGGGCCGGTCACTGTGTAAAGGGGTCACTGGGTAAAGGGGTCGGTCACTGGTAAAGGGGTCGGGTCACTGGGTAAAGGGGCCGGTCACTGGGTAAAGGGGTCGGGTCACTGGGTAAAGGGGTCGGTCACTGGGTAAAGGGGCCGTCACTGTGTAAAGGGGTCGGTCACTGGGTAAAGGGGCCGGTCACTGGGTAAAGGGGCAGGTCACTGGGGTAAAGGGGTCGGTCACTGGGTAAAGGGGCCGGTCACTGGGTGAAGGGCAGGTCACTGGGTAAAGGGGCCGGTCTCTGGGTAAAGGGGTCACTGGGTAAAGGGGTCGGTCACTGGGTAAAGGGGCCGGTCACTGGGTAAAGGGGCCGGTCACTGGGTGAAGGGGCAGGTCACTGGGTAAAGGGGCCGGTCTCTGGGTAAAGGGGTCACTGGGTAAAGGGGCCGGTCACTGGGTAAAGGGGCCGGTCACTGGGTAAAGGGGCCGGTCACTGGGTAAAGGGGTCACTGGGTAAAGGGGCCGGTCACTGGGTAAAGGGGCCGGTCACTGGGTAAAGGGGTCGGTCACTGGGTAAAGGGGCAGGTCACTGGGTAAAGGGGTCACTGGGTAAAGGGGCCGGTCACTGGGTGAAGGGGCAGGTCACTGGGTAAAGGGGCCGGTCTCTGGGTAAAGGGGTCACTGGGTAAAGGGGTCGGTCACTGGGTAAAGGGGCCGGTCACTGGGTAAAGGGGCCGGTCACTGGGTAAAGGGGCCGGTCACTGGGTAAAGGGGTCACTGGGTAAAGGGGCCGGTCACTGGGTAAAGGGGCCGGTCACTGGGTAAAGGGGTCGGTCACTGGGTAAAGGGGCAGGTCACTGGGTAAAGGGGTCACTGGGTAAAGGGGCCGGTCACTGGGTGAAGGGGCAGGTCACTGGGTAAAGGGGCTGGTCTCTGGGTAAAGGGGTCACTGGGTAAAGGGGCCGGTCACTGGGTAAAGGGGCCGGTCACTGGGTAAAGGGGCAGGTCACTGGCTGAAGGGGCCGGTCACTGGGTAAAGGGGCCGGTCACTGGGTAAAGGGGCCGGTCACTGGGTAAAGGGGCCGGTCACTGGGTAAAGGGGCCGGTCACTGGGTAAAGGGGTCACTGGGTAAAGGGGTCACTGGGTAAAGGGTCAGGTCACTGGGTAAAGGGGTCGGTCACTGGGTAAAGGGTCAGGTCACTGGGTAAAGGGGCTGGTCACTGGGTAAAGGGGTCGGTCACTGGGTAAAGGGTCAGGTCACTGGGTAAAGGGGTCACTGGGTAAAGGGGCAGGTCACTGGGTAAAGGGGTCGGTCACTGGGTAAAGGGGTCACTGGGTAAAGGGGTCACTGGGTAAAGGGGCAGGTCACTGGGTAAAGGGGTCACTGGGTAAAGGGGTCACTGGGTAAAGGGGTCGGTCACTGGGTAAAGGGGTCGGTCACTGGGTAAAGGGGCCGGTCACTGGGTAAAGGGGCCGGTCACTGGGTAAAGGGGTCGGTCACTGGGTAAAGGGGCCGGTCACTGGGTAAAGGGGCCGGTCACTGGGTAAAGGGGCCGGTCACTGGGTAAAGGGGTCACTGGGTAAAGGGTCAGGTCACCGGGTAAAGGGGTCGGTCACTGGGTAAAGGGGTCACTGGGTAAAGGGGTCACTGGGTAAAGGGGTCACTGGGTAAAGGGGCCGGTCACTGGGTAAAGGGGCAGGTCACTGGGTAAAGGGGCCGATCACTGGGTAAAGGGGCCGGTCACTGGGTAAAGGGGTCACTGGGTAAAGGGGCCGGTCACTGGGTAAAGGGGCCGGTCACTGGGTAAAGGGGTCACTGGGTAAAGGGGTCACTGGGTAAAGGGGCCGGTCACTGGGTAAAGGGGCAGGTCACTGGGTAAAGGGGCCAATCACTGGGTAAAGGGGCCGGTCACTGGGTAAAGGGGTCACTGGGTAAAGGGGTCACTGGGTAAAGGGGCCGGTCACTGGGTAAAGGGGCCGGTCACTGGGTAAAGGGGCAGGTCACTGGGTAAAGGGGCCGGTCACTGGGTGAAGGGGCCGGTCACTGGGTAAAGGGGCCGGTCACTGGGTAAAGGGGCAGGTCACTGGGTAAAGGGGTCACTGGGTAAAGGGGCAGGTGACTGGGTAAAGGGGTCGGTCACTGGGTAAAGGGGCAGGTCACTGGGTAAAGGGGCAGGTCACTGGGTAAAGGGGCCGGTCACTGGGTAAAGGGGCCGGTCACTGGGTAAAGGGGCCGGTCACTGGGTAAAGGGGCCGGTCACTGGGTGAAGGGGTCGGTCACTGGGTGAAGGGGTCGGTCACTGGTGAAGGGGTCACTGGGTAAAGGGGTCGGTCACTGGGTAAAGGGGTCGGTCACTGGGTAAAGGAGTCGGTCACTGGGTGAAGGGGTCACTGGGTAAAGGGGTCGGTCACTGGGTAAAGGGGTCGGTCACTGGGTAAAGGGGTCGGTCACTGGGTAAAGGGGTCGGTCACTGGGTGAAGGGGTCACTGGGTAAAGGGGTCGGTCACTGGGTAAAGGGGTCGGTCACTGGGTAAAGGGGCCGGTCACTGGGTAAAGGGGTCGGTCACTGGGTAAAGGGGCCGGTCACCGGGTAAAGGGGTCACTGGGTAAAGGGGTCACTGGGTAAAGGGGCCGGTCACTGGGTAAAGGGGCCGGTCACTGGGTAAAGGGGTCGGTCACTGGGTAAAGGGGCCGGTCACTGGGTAAAGGGGTCGGTCACTGGGTGAAGGGGCCGGTCACTGGGTGAAGGGGTCAGGGGAGGTTAAAGGGGTCGGTCACTGGGTGAAGGGGTCACGGGAGGTTAAAGGGTCCACACAAGGGTCACAGGGAAGGTCATTGATTTCCTGTTGACAGGCAGAGGCCCTGCAGGAAGCTCCCGGAAGGTTTCGGGTTGTCAGCTGAGGGGCCTCGTTGGAAGGGGCTCCCCCCGTCCAGTAGCAGGGAGCTCAGTCAGACACACCCACCCCGACAGTCACAGGCAGGGGCTGGCTCCGACAGACCCCCCCTCCTCACGCAGCCCCGGGGATCATAGCCCCCCTCGTTCCCCCTCTGCTCAAACCCACCCCCACTACTCACTGGTCGATTTTCCAGACATCTGGATCACACAGCTGGCGTTGCGACTGATTTCTCGCTCACTGAAGGGTCGAACTCGGACCGCGACCTTCACTGACGCCCCCGACATGCTGGACGTCGAACCCTCAGCTCAGAGTCCAGTGAGAAACCTGGGGGGAGACAGAACAGTGACAGCCAGGGGCCCCCAGAGATTCAGCAGAGTGTTATACAGTGACAGACCCGTCCCCACCAGTACTGTACCCCAGTGTTATACAGCGACAGACCCGTCCCCACCAGTACTGTACCCCAGTGTGATAGTGACAGACCCGTCCCCACCAGTACTGTACCCCAGTGTTATACAGCGACAGACCCGTCCCCACCAGTACTGTACCCCAGTGTTATACAGTGACAGACCCGTCCCCACCAGTACTGTACCCCAGTGTTATACAGCGACAGACCCGTCCCCACCAGTACTGTACCCCAGTGTTATACAGCGACAGACCCGTCCCCACCAGAACTGTACCCCAGTGTTATACAGTGACAGACCCGTCCCCACCAGTACTGTACCCCAGTGTTATACAGTGACAGACCCGTCCCCACCAGTACTATACCCCAGTGTTATACAGTGACAGACCCGTCCCCACCAGTACTGTACCCCAGTGTTATACAGTGACAGACCCGTCGCCACCAGTACTGTACCCCAGTGTTATACAGTGACAGACCCGTCCCCACCAGTACTGTACCCCAGTGTTATACAGTGACAGACCCGTCCCCACCAGTACTGTACCCCAGTGTTATACAGTGACGGACCCGTCCCCACCAGTACTGTACCCCAGTGTTATACAGTGACAGACCCGTCCCCACCAGTACTGTACCCCAGTGTTATACAGTGACAGACCCGTCCCCACCAGTACTGTACCCCAGTGTTATACAGTGACAGACCCGTCCCCACCAGTACTGTATCCCAGTGTTATACAGGGACAGACCCGTCCCCACCAGTACTGTACCCCAGTGTTATACAGGGACAGACCAGTCCCCACCAGTACTGTACCCCAGTGTTATACAGTGACAGACCCGTCCCCACCAGTACTGTACCCCAGTGTTATACAGTGACAGACCCGTCCCCACCAGTACTGTATCCCAGTGTTATACAGTGACAGACCCGTCCCCACCAGTACTGTGCCCCAGTGTTACAGTGACAGACCCATCCCCACCAGTACTGTACCCCAGTGTTATACAGTGACAGACCCGTCCCCACCAGTACTGTACCCCAGTGTTATACAGTGACAGACCAGTCCCCACCAGTACTGTACCCCAGTGTTATACAGTGACAGACCCGTCCCCACCAGTACTGTACCCCAGTGTTATACAGTGTCAGACCAGTCCCACCAGTACTGTACCCCAGTGTTATACAGTGACAGACCCGTCACAGTACTGTACCCAGTGTTATACAGGACAGACCGTCCACCTCAGTACTGTACCCAGTGTTAAGCGACAGACCCGTCCCACCAGTACTGTACCCCAGTGTTATACAGTGACAGACCCGTCCCCACCAGTACTGTACCCCAGTGTTATACAGTGACAGACCCGTCCCCACCAGTACTGTACCCCAGTGTTATACAGCGACAGACCCGTCCCCACCAGTACTGTACCCCAGTGTTATACAGTGACAGACCCGTCCCGACCAGTACTGTACCCCAGTGTTATACAGCGACAGACCCGTCCCCACCCGTACTCTACCCCAGTGTTATACAGTGACAGACCCGTCCCCACCAGTACTGTACCCCAGTGTAATACAGTGACAGACCCGTCCCCACCAGTACTCTACCCCAGTATTATACAGTGACAGACCCGTCCCCACCAGTACTGTACCCCAGTGTCACACAGTGACAGACCCGTCCACACCAGTACTGTACCCCAGTGTTATACAGTGACAGACCCGTCCCCACCAGTACTGTACCCCAGTGTTATACAGTGACAGACCCGTCCCCACCAGTACTGTACCCCAGTGTTATACAGTGACAGACCCGTCCCCACCAGTACTGTACCCCAGTGTTATACAGTGACAGACCCGTCGCCACCAGTACTGTACCCCAGTGTTATACAGCGACAGACCGGTCCCCACCAGTACTGTACCCCAGTGTTATACAGCGACAGACCCGTCCCCACCAGTACTGTACCCCAGTGTTATACAGTGACGGACCCGTCCCCACAAGTACTGTACCCCAGTGTTATACAGTGACAGACCCGTCCCCACCAGTACTGTACCCCAGTGTTATACAGTGACAGACCCGTCCCCACCAGTACTGTACCCCAGTGTTATACAGTGACAGACCCGTCCCCACCAGTACTGTACCCCAGTGTTATACAGTGACAGACCCGTCCCCACCAGTACTGTACCCCAGTGTTATACAGTGACAGTCCCGTCCCCACCAGGACTGTACCCCAGTGTTATACAGTGACAGACCCGTCCCCACCAGTACTGTACCCCAGTGTTATACAGTGACAGACCCGTCCCCACCAGTACTGTACCCCAGTGTAATACAGTGACAGACCCATCCCCACCAGTACTGTATCCCAGTGTTATACAGTGACAGACACGTCCTCACCAGTACTGTACCCCAGTGTTATACAGCGACAGACCCGTCCCCACCAGTACTGTGCCCCAGTGTTACAGTGACAGACCCGTCCCCACCAGTACTGTACCCCAGTGTTATACAGTGACAGACCCGTCCCCACCAGTACTGTGCCCCAGTGTTACAGTGACAGACCCGTCCCCACCAGTACTGTACCCCAGTGTTATACAGTGACAGACCCGTCCCCACCAGTACTGTACCCCAGTGTCACACAGTGACAGACCCGTCCACACCAGTACTGTACCCCAGTGTTATACAGTGACAGACCCGTCCCCACCAGTACTGTACCCCAGTGTTATACAATGACAGACCCGTCCCCACCAGTACTGTACCCCAGTGTTATACAGTGACAGACCCGTCCCCACCAGTACTGCACCCCAGTGTTATACAGTGACAGACCCGTCGCCACCAGTACTGTACCCCAGTGTTATACAGCGACAGACCCGTCCCCACCAGTACTGTACCCCAGTGTTATACAGCGACAGACCCGTCCCCACCAGTACTGTACCCCAGTGTTATACAGTGACAGACCCGTCCCCACAAGTACTGTACCCCAGTGTTATACAGTGACAGACCCGTCCCCACCAGTACTGTACCCCAGTGTTATACAGTGACAGACCCGTCCCCACCAGTACTGTACCCCAGTGTCACACAGTGACAGACCCGTCCCCACCAGTACTGTACCCCAGTGTTATACAGTGACAGACCCGTCCCCACCAGTACTGTACCCCAGTGTTATACAGTGACAGACCCGTCCCCACCAGTACTGTACCCCAGTGTTATACAATGACAGACCCGTCCCCACCAGTACTGTACCCCAGTGTTATACAGTGACAGACCCGTCCCCACCAGTACTGCACCCCAGTGTTATACAGTGACAGACCCGTCGCCACCAGTACTGTACCCCAGTGTTATACAGCGACAGACCCGTCCCCACCAGTACTGTACCCCAGTGTTATACAGCGACAGACCCGTCCCCACCAGTACTGTACCCCAGTGTTATACAGTGACAGACCCGTCCCCACCAGTACTGTACCCCAGTGTTATACAGTGACAGACCCGTCCCCACCAGTACTGTACCCCAGTGTTATACAGTGACAGACCCGTCCCCACCAGTACTGCACCCCAGTGTTATACAGCGACAGACCCGTCCTCACCAGTACTGTACCCCAGTGTTATACAGTGACAGACCCGTCCCCACCAGTACTGTACCCCAGTGTTACACAGTGACAGACCCGTCGCCACCAGTACTGTACCCCAGTGTTATACAGTGACAGACCCGTCCCCACCAGTACTGTGCCCCAGTGTTATACAGTGACAGACCCGTCCCCACCAGTACTGTACCCCAGTGTTATACAGTGACAGACCCGTCCCCACCAGTACTGTACCCCAGTGTTATACAGTGACAGACCCGTCCCCACCAGTACTGTACCCCAGTGTTATACAGCGACAGACCCGTCCCCACCAGTACTGTACCTCAGTGTTATACAGTGACAGACCGGTCCCAACCAGTACTGTACCCCAGTGTTATACAGTGACAGACCCGTCCCAACCAGTACTGTACCCCAGTGTTATACAGTGACAGACCCGTCCCCACCCGTACTGTACCCCAGTGTTATACAGTGACAGACCCATCTCCACCAGTACTGTACCCCAGTGTTATACAGTGACAGACCCGTCCCCACCAGTACTGTACCCCAGTGTTATACAGTGACAGACCCGTCCCCACCAGTACTGTACCCCAGTGTTATACAGTGACAGACCCGTCCCCACCAGTACTGTACCCCAGTGTTATACAGTGACAGACCCGTCCACACCAGTACTGTACCCCAGTGTTATACAGTGACAGACCCGTCCCCACCAGTACTGTACCCCAGTGTTATACAGCGACAGACCCGTCCCCACCAGTACTGTACCCCAGTGTTATACAGTGACAGACCCGTCCCCACCAGTACTGTACACCAGTGACAGACCCGTCCCCACCAGTACTGTACCCCAGTGTTATACAGCGACAGACCCGTCCCCACCAGTACTGTACCCCAGTGTTACACAGAACATGGAAAATACAGCACAGAACAGGCCCTTCGGCCCACGATGTTGTGCCGAACCTTTGCCTAGATTAATCATAGATTATCATTGAATTTACAGTGCAGAAGGAGGCCATTCGGCCCTTTGAGTCTGCACCGGCTCTTGGAAAGAGCACCCTACCCAAACTCAACACCTCCACTCAACACCAAGGGCAATTTGGACATTAAGGGCAATTTATCATTGGCCAATTCACCTAACCCGCACATCTTTGGACTGTGGGACGAAACCGGAGCACCCGGAGGAAACCCACGCACACAAGGGGGAGAACGTGCAGACTCCGCACAGACAGTGACCCAAGCCGGAATCGAACCTGGGACCCTGGAGCTGTGAAGCAATTGTGCTATCCACAATGCTACCGTGCTGCCCTTGAGAACAAATAAATCTACACTTTATCATTTTACTGTAATCCATGTACCTATCCAATAGCTGCTTGAAGGTCCCTAATGTTTCCGACTCAACTACTTCCACAGGCAGTGCATTCCATACCCCCACTACTCTCTGGGTAAAGAACCTACCTCTGATATCCCTCCCATATCTTCCACCTTTCACCTTAAATTTATGTCCCCTTGTAATGGTTTGTTCCACCCGGGGAAAAAGTCTCTGACTGTCTACTCTATCTATTCCCCTGATCATCTTACAAACCTCTATCAAGTCGCCCCTCATCCTTCTCCGTTCTAATGAGAAAAGGCCTAGCACCCTCAACCTTTCCTCGCAAGACCTACTCTCCATTCCAGGCAACATCCTGGTAAATCTTCTTTGCACCTTTTCCAGAGCTTCCACATCCTTCCTAAAATGAGGCGACCAGAACTGTACACAGTATTCCAAATGTGGCCTTACCAAAGTTTTGTACAGCTGCATCATCACCTCACGGCTCTTAAATTCAATCCCTCTGTTAATGAACGCGAGCACACCATAGGCCTTCTTCACAGCTCTATCCACTTGAGTGGCAACTTTCAAAGATGCATGAACATAGACCCCAAGATCTCTCTGCTCCTCCACATTGCCAAGAACTCTACCGTTAACCCTGTATTCCGCATTCATATTTGTCCTTCCAAAATGGGCAACCTCACACTTTTCAGGGTTAAACTCCATCTGCCACTTCTCAGCCCAGCTCTGCATCCTATCTATGTCTCTTTGCAGCCGACAACAGCCCTCCTTACTATCCACAACTCCACCAATCTTCGTATCGTCTGCAAATTTACTGACCCACCCTTCAACTCCCTCATCCAAGTCATTAATGAAAATCACAAACAGCAGAGGACCCAGAACTGATCCCTGCGGTACGCCACTGGTAACTGGGATCCAGGCTGACTATTTGCCATCCACCACCACTCTCTGACTTCTATCGGTTAGCCAGTTCTTTATCCAACTGGCCAAATTTCCCACTATCCCATGCCTCCTTACTTTCTGCATAAGCCTACCATGGGGAACTTTATCAAATGCCTTACTAAAATCCATGTACACTACATCCACTGCTTTACCTTCATCCAAATGCTTGGTCACCTCCTCAAACAATTCAATAAAACTTGTGACAGACCGGTCCCCACCAGTACTGTACCCCAGTGTTATACAGTGACAGACCCGTCCCCACCAGTACTGTACCGCAGTGTTATACAGTGACAGACCCGTCCCCACCAGTACTGTACCCCAGTGTTATACAGTGACAGACCCGTCCCCACCAGTACTGTACCCCAGTGTTATACAGTGACAGACCCGTCCCCACCAGTACTGTACCCCAGTGTTATACAGTGACAGACCCGTCCCCACCAGTACTGTACCGCAGTGTTATACAGTGACAGACCCGTCCCCACCAGTACTGAACCCCAGTGTTATACAGTGACAGACCTGTCCCCACCAGTACTGTACCCCAGTGTTATACAGTGACAGACCCGTCCCCACCAGTACTGTACCCCAGTGTTATACAGTGACAGACCCGTCCCCACCAGTACTGTACCGCAGTGTTATACAGTGACAGACCCGTCCCCACCAGTACTGAACCCCAGTGTTATACAGTGACAGACCTGTCCCCACCAGTACTGTACCCCAGTGTTATACAGTGACAGACCCGTCCCCACCAGTACTGTACCCCAGTGTTATACAGTAACAGACCCGTCCTCACCAGTACTGTACCCCAGTGTTATACAGTGACAGACCCGTCCCCACCAGTACTCTACCCCAGTGTTCTACAGCGACAGACCCGTCCCCACCAGTACTGTACCCCAGTGTTACAGTGACAGACCCGTCCCCACCAGTACTGTACCCCAGTGTTATACAGTGACAGACCTGCCCCCACCAGTACTGTACCCCAGTGTTATACAGTGACAGACCCGTCCCCACCAGTACTGTACCCCAGTGTTATACAGTGACAGACCCGTCCCCACCAGTACTGTACCCCAGTGTTATACAGCGACAGACCCGTCCCCACCAGTACTGTACCCCAGTGTTACAGTGACAGATCCGTCCCCACCAGTACTGAACCCCAGTGTTATACAGTGACAGACCCGTCCCCACCAGTACTGTACCCCAGTGTTATACAGTGACAGACCCGTCCCCACCAGTACTGTACCCCAGTGTTATACAGCGACAGACCCGTCCCCACCAGTACTGTACCCGAGTGTTATACAGTGACAGACCCGTCCCCACCAGGACTGTACCCCAGTGTTATACAGTGACAGACCTGCCCCCACCAGTACTGTACCCCAGTGTTATACAGTGACAGACCCGTCCCCACCAGTACTGTACCCCAGTGTTACAGTGACAGATCCGTCCCCACCAGTACTGAACCCCAGTGTTATACAGTGACAGACCCATCCCCACCAGTACTGTACCCCAGTGTAATACAGTGACAGACCCGTCTCCACCAGTACTGTACCCCAGTGTTATACAGTGACAGACCCGTCCCCACCAGTACTGTACCCCAGTGTTATACAGTGACGGACCCGTCCCCACCAGTATTGTACCCCAGTGTTGCACAGTGACAGATCCGTCCCCACCAGTACTGAACCCCAGTGTTATACAGTGACAGACCCGTCCCCACCTGTACTGTACCCCAGTGTTACACACTGACAGACCCATCCCCACCAGTACTGTACCCCAGTGTTACACAGCGACAGACCCGTCCCCACCAGTACTGTACCCCAGTGTTACACAGTGACAGACCCGTCCCCACCAGTACTGTACCCCAGTGTTATACAGCGACAGACCCGTCCCCACCAGTACTGTACCCCAGTGTAATACAGTGACAGACCCGTCCCCACCAGTACTGTACCCCAGTGTAATACAGTGACAGACCCGTCCCCACCAGTACTGTACCCCAGAGTGAGACGTGACAGACCCGTCCCCACCAGTACTGTACCCCAGTGTAATACAGTGACAGACCCGTCCCCATCAGTACTGTACACCAGAGTGAGACGTGACAGACCCGTCCCCACCAGTACTGTACCCCAGTGTTATACAGCGACAGACTCGTCCCCACCATTACTGTACCCCAATGTAATACAGAGACAGACACGTCCCCGCCAGTACTGTACCCCAGTATTATACAGTGACAGACCCGTCCCCACCAGTACTGTACCCCAGTGTTATACAGTGACAGACCAGTCCCCACCAGTACTGTACCCCAGTGTGTTATACAGACAGACCCGTCCCCACCAGTACAGTACCCCAGTGTTAAACAGCGACAGACCCGTCTCCACCAGTACTGTACCCCAGTGTTATACAGTGACAGACCCGTCCCCACCAGTACTGTACCCCAGTGTTATACAGCGACCGACCCGTCCCCACCATTATTGTACCCCAGTGTTATACAGTGACAGACCCATCCCCACCAGTACTGTACCCCAGTGTTATACAGTGACAGACCCGTCCCCACCAGTACTGTACCCCAGTGTTATACAGCGACAGACCCGTCCCCACCAGTACTGTACCCCAGTGTTACACAGTGACAGACCCGTCCACACCAGTACTGTACCTCAGTGTTATACAGTGACAGGCCCGTCCCCACCAGTACTGTACCCCAGTGTTATACAGTGACAGACCCGTCCCCACCAGTACTGTACCCCAGTGTTATACAGCGACAGACCCCTCCCCACCAGTACTGTACCCCAGTGTTATACAGTGACAGACCCGTCCCCACCAGTACTGTACCCCAGTGTTATACAGTGACAGACCCGTCCCCACCAGTACTGTACCCCAGTGTTACACAGTGACAGACCCGTCCCCACCAGTACTGTACCCCAGTGTTATACAGACAGACCCGTCCCCACCAGTACTGTACCCCAGTGTTATACAGTGACAGACCCGTCCCCACCAGTATTGTACCCCAGTGTTATACAGTGACAGACCAGTCCCCACCAGTACTGTACCCCAGTGTTATACAGTGACAGACCCGTCCCCAGCCGTACTGTACCCCAGTGTTATACAGTGACAGACCCGTCCCCAGCCGTACTGTACCCCAGTGTTATACAGTGACAGACCAGTCCCCACCAGTACTGTACCCCAGTGTTATACAGTGACAGACCCGTCCCCACCAGTACTGTACCCCAGTGTTATACAGTGACGGACCCGTCCCCACCAGTACTGTACCCCAGTGTTACACAGTGACAGACCAGTCCCCACCAGTACTGTACCCCAGTGTTATACAGTGACAGACCCGTCCCCACCAGTAATGTACCCCAGTGTTACACAGTGACAGACCGGTCCCCACCAGTACTGTACCCCAGTGTTATACAGTGACAGACCCGTCCCCACCAGTAATGTACCCCAGTGTTACACAGTGACAGACCAGTCCCCACCAGTACTGTACCCCAGTGTTATACAGTGACAGACCCGCCCCCAGCCGTACTGTACCCCAGTGTTATATAGTGACAGTCCCGCCCCCACCAGTACTGTACCCCAGTGTTATACAGTGACAGACCCGTCCCCACCAGTACTGTACCCCAGTGTTATACAGCGACAGACCCCTCCCCACCAGTACTGTACCCCAGTGTTATACAGTGACAGACCCGTCCCCACCAGTACTGTACCCCAGTGTTATACAGCGACAGACCCGTCCCCACCAGTACTGTACCCCAGTGTTATACAATGACAGACCAGTCCCCACCAGTACTGTATCCCAGTGTTATACAGTGACAGACCCGTCCCCACCAGTACTGTACCCCAGTGTTATACAATGACAGACCCGTCCCCACCAGTACTGTACCCCAGTGTTATACAGTGACAGACCCGTCCCCACCAGTACTGTACCCCAGTGTTATACAGCGACAGACCCGTCCCCACCAGTACTGTACCCCAGTGTTATACAGTGACAGACCCGTCAACACCAGTACTGTACCCCAGTGTTACACAGTGACAGACCCGTCCTCACCAGTACTGCACCCCAGTGTTATACAGCGACAGACCCGTCCCCACCAGTACTGTACCCCAGTGTTATACAGTGACAGACCCGTCCCCACCAGTACTGTACCCCAGTGTTATACAGTGACAGACCCGTCCACACCAGTACTGTACCCCAGTGTTATACAGTGACAGACCCGTCCCCACCAGTACTGTACCCCAGTGTTATACAGTGACAGACCCGTCCCCACCAGTACTGTGCCCCAGTGTTATACAGTGACAGACCCGTCCCCACCATTACTGTATCCCAGTGTTATAGTGACAGACCCGTCCCCACCAGTACTGTGCCCCAGTGTTATACAGTGACAGACCCGTCCCCACCATTACTGTACCCCAGTGTTTTCGTGACAGACCCGCCCCCACTAGTACTGTACCCCAGTGTTATACAGTGACAGACCCATCCCCACCAGTACTGTACCCCAGTGTTATACAGTGACAGACCCGTCCCCACCAGTACTGTACCCCAGTGTTATACAGTGACAGACCCGACCCCACCTGTATTGTACCCCAGTGTTATACAGTGACAGACCCGTCTTCACCAGTACTGTACCCCAGTGTTATAGTGACAGACCCGTCCCCACCAGTACTGTACCCCAGTGTTATACAGCGACAGACCCGCCCCCACCTGTACTGTACCCCAGTGTTATACAGCGACAGACCCGTCCCCACCTGTACTGTACCCCAGTGTTATACAGTGCCAGACCCGTCCCCACCAGTACTGTACCCCAGTGTTATGCAGTGACAGACCCGTCCCCACCAGTACTGTACCCCAGTGTTGTACAGTGACAGACCCGTCCTCATCTGTCAGCACGGGGTTAGATACAGAGTAAAGCTCCCTCTACACTGTCCCCATCAAACACTCCCAGGACAGGTACAGCACGGGGTTAGATACAGAGTAAAGCTCCCTCTACACTGTCCCCATCAAACACTCCCAGGACAGGTACAGCACCGGGTTAGATACAGAGTAAAGCTCCCTCTACACTGTCCACATCAAACACTCCCGGGACAGGTACAGCACGGGGTTAGATACAGAGTAAAGCTCCCTCTACACTGTCCCCATCAAACACTCCCAGGACAGGTACAGCACGGGGTTAGATACAGAGTAAAGCTCCCTCTACACTGTCCCCATCAAACACTCCCAGGACAGGTACAGCACGGGGTTAGATATAGAGTAAAGCTCCCTCTACACTGTCCCCATCAAACACTCCCAGGACAGGTACAGCACGGGGTTAGATACAGAGTAAAGCTCCCTCTACACTGTCCCCATCAAACACTCCCAGGGAAGGTACAGCACGGGGTTCGATACAGAGTAAAGCTCCCTCTACACTGTCCCCATCAAACGCTCCCAGGACAGGTACAGCACGGGGTTAGGTACAGAGTAAAGCTCCCTCTACACTGTCCCCATCAAACACTCCCAGGACAGGTACACAATATTTATCCAGCAATGCTGATGATTTGCATTTCCCAAAACAGATAATTGCACAAATCAAATAGTTTTTGAAGGACTTGCTTGTGATTAATGTAAAAACTCAGACCTTGAACGATAAACAGCCCAGCCCAGCTCACCAGAGGGCAGGTTTGGAGATTTGTCTGTACGTGTGTACACATGTATGTGTGTACGCATGCGAGTGTGAAGTTTGAGTACGCGTGTGTGTGTATGAGAGTGTGTACACGTGTGTTTTAGAGTGTGAGTGTGCAAACCCTAGTGTCTGTCCCGCTGGGGTTGCACAAACTGATTGGGGACAGTGAAAGGTCCCGTTAACAGACCCCGCCCCCAACACTGACACCACTGCCACCCCCCCAGCTACACCACTGCCACCCCCCCAGCTACACCCCCCCCAAGCTACACCCCCTCCCAGCCACACCCCCCCCAGCCACACACAACCCCCAGCTACACCCCCTCCCAGCTACACCCCCCCCCCAGCTACACCCCCCCCAGCTACACCCCCCCAGCTACACCCCCCCAGCTAAACCCTCACCCCCCCAAAGCTTCACCCCCCAAGCTAAACCCTCACCCCCCCCTAGCTACACCCCCTCCCAGCTACACCCCCCCAGCCACACACCACCCCCAGCTACACCCCCCCAGCTACACCCCCTCCCAGCTACAATCCCTCCCAGCTACACCCTCACCCCCCCCCCCCAGCTACACCACCCCCAGCTACACCCCCCCAGCTACACCCCCTCCCAGCTACAATCCCTCCCAGCTACACCCTCACCCCCCCCCCAGCTACACCACCCCCAGCTGAACCCCCCCCCCCCCCAGCTACACCCCCCCTAAGCCTCACCCCCCCTTGCTACACCCCCCCAGATACACCCCCCCGAGCAATACGCCCCCCAGCTACACACACACACACACACACCCTCCCCTCACTGACCTGGTGACAGATGAAGCTGGAGGTGGGGGTTCAGTCCCGCGGCTCCGGGAGCGGCGCAAAAACTTCAGCAAAACTTTCCAACTCGGCACAAACTTTCCTGCGGGGGGGGGGAGATGGGAGGGGGTCCCGGGATTGGGGGATGGGAGGGGGGGAATGGGGAGGGGGTCCCGGGATTGGGGGATGGGAGGGGGGGATTGGGGAGGGGGGCCCGGGATTGGGGGATTTTGGGGGGGCTCCGCTGCTCCCGGTGGAGGATTTTCCTCCGATCACAACCCGGTCGCCATTTCCTCCGGTGACGTGAAAGAGGCTGATCCCAAATTCCCGGAGATCCGCCTCCCGCAGCCCATCAGCCCGCGGGGGGGGGGGGGGGGGGGAGAGAGACGACAAACTTCACCCCAACTTCAAGCTTCATCCCTACTCCAAACTTCACCCCAACTCCAAACTTCACCCCAACTTCAAACTTCACCCCAACCCCAAACTTCACCCCAACTTCAAACTTCACCCCAACTCCAAACTTCACCCCAACCACAAACTGAACCCAAACTTCACCCCAACTCCAAACTTCACCCCAACCCCAAACTTCACCCCAACTCCAAACTTCAACCCAACTCCAAACTTCACCCCAACTTCAAACTTCACCCCAACCCCAAACTTCACCCCAACTCCAAACTTCACCCCAACCACAAACTGAACCCAAACTTCACCCCAACTCCAAACTTCACCCCAACCCCAAACTTCACCCCAACTCCAAACTTCAACCCAACTCCAAACTTCACCCCAACTTCAAACTTCACCCCAACCCCAAACTTCACCTCAACTCCAAACTTCATCCCAAACTTCACCCCAAATCCAAACTTCACCCCAACCCCAAACTTCACCCCAACTCCAAACTTCACCCCAATCCTCACCCCAACTCCGAACTTCACCCCAACACCAAACTTCACCCCAAACCTCACCCCAACCCCAAATTTCATCCCAACCCCAAACTTCACCCCAGCTCCAAACTTGACACCAACCCCTAACTTCACCCCAACCCCAAATTTCACCCCAACTCCAAACTTCACCCCAACTCCAAACTTCACCCCAACCCGAAACTTCACCCCAACTACAAACTTCATCCCAAACTTCACCCCAACTCCAAACTGCACCCCAACTTCAAACTTCAGCCCAACTCCAAACTTCACCCCAAATCCAAACTTCACCCCAACTTTAAACTTCACCCCAACTCCAAACTTCACCCCAACCACAAACTTCACCCCAACTCCAAACTTCACCCCAACTCCAAACTTCACCCCAACTCCAAACTTCACCCCAACTCCAAACTTCACCCCAACTTCAAACTTCACCCCAACTCCAAACTTCACCCCAACCACAAACATCACCCCAACCACAAACTTCACCCAAACTTCACCCCCAACTCCAAACTTCACCCCAACTCCAAACTTCACCCAAACTTCACCCCAACTCCAAACTTCACCCCAACTCCAAACTTCACCCCAACCACAAACTTCACCCAAACTTCACCCCAACTCCAAACTTCACCCCAACTCCAAACTTCACCCAAACTTCACCCCAACTCCAAACTTCTCCCCAACTCCAAACTTCACCCCAACCACAAACTTCACCCCAACTCCAAACTTCACCCCAACCAGAAACTTCACCCCAACTCCAAACTTCCCCCCTACCCCAAACTTCACCCCAACTTCAAACTTCACCCCAACCACAAACTTCACCCCAACTCCAAACTTCACCCAAACTTCACCCCAACTCCAAACTTCACCCCAACTCCAAACTTCACCCCAACCACAAACTTCACACAAACTTCACCCCAACTCCAAACTTCACCCCAACTCCAAACTTCACCCAAACTTCACCCCAACTCCAAACTTCACCCCAACTCCAAACTTCACCCCAACCACGAACTTCACCCAAACTTCACCCCAACTCCAAACTTCACCCAAGCTTCACCCAATCTCCAAACTTCACCCCAACTCCAAACTTCACCCCAACCACATACTTCACCCAAATTTCACCCCAACTCCAAACTTCACCCCAAACTTCACCCCAACCACAAACTTCACTCCAACCCCAAACTTCACCCGATCCACAAACTTCACCCCAACTACAAACTTCATCCCAACTACAAACTTCATCCCAAACTTCACCCCAACTCCAAACTTCACCCCAACTCCAAACTTCACCCCAACTCCAAACTTCACCCAAACTACAAACTTCACCCCAATCCTCACCCAATCTCCAAACTTCACCCCAACTCCAAACTTCACCCCAACCACATACTTCACCCAAATTTCACCCCAACTCCAAACTTCACCCCAAACTTCACCCCAACCACAGACTTCACTCCAACCCCAAACTTCACCCGATCCACAAACTTCACCCCAACTACAAACTTCATCCCAAACTTCACCCCAACTCCAAACTTCACCCCAACTCCAAACTTCACCCCAACTCCAAACTTCACCCAAACTACAAACTTCACCCCAATCCTCACCCCAACTCCGAACTTCACCCCAACACCAAACTTCACCCGAACCACAAACTTCACCCAAACTTCACCCCAACTCCAAACTTCACCCCAACTCCAACCTTCACCCCAACTCCAAACTTCACCCCAACCACAAACTTCACCCCAACTCCAAACTTCACCCCAACTCCAAACTTCACCCCAACTTCAAACTTCACCCAACTCCAAACTTCACCCCAACCACAAACTTCACCCCAACCACAAACTTCACCCCAACCACAAACTTCACCCCAACTTCAAACTTCACCCCAACTCCAAACTTCACCCAAACTTCACCACAACTCCAAACTTCACCCCAACTCCAAACTTCACTCCAACTCCAAACTTCACCCCAACCACAAACTTCACCCAAACTTCACCCCAACTCCAAACTTCACCCCAACTCCAAACTTCACCCCAACTCCAAACTTCACCTCAACCCCAAACTTCACCCCAACTCCAAACTTCACCCCAACCACAAACTTCACCCAAATTTCACCCCAACTCCAAACTTCACCCCAACTCCAAACTTCGCCCCAACCACAAACTTCACCCCAACTCCAAACTTCACCCAAACTTCACCCCAACTACAAACTTCACCCCAACTCCAAACTTCACCCCAACCACAAACTTCACACCAACTCCAAACTTCACCCAAACTTCACCCCAATTCCAAACTTCACCCCAACTCCAAACTTCACCTCAACTCCAATCCTCACCCCAACTCCAAACTTCACCCCAACCCCAAACTTCACCCCAACTCCAAACTTCACCCCAACCACAAACTTCACCCCAACTCCAAACTTCACCCCAACTCCAAACTTCACCCCAACCACAAACTTCACCCCAACTCCAAACTTCACCCAAACTTCACCACAACTCCAAATTTCACCACAACTCCAAACTTGACCTCAACTCCAATCTTCACCCCAACTCCAAACTTCACCCCAACCCCCCAAACTTCACCCCAACTCCAAACTTCACCCCAACTCCAAACTTCTCCCCAACCCCAAATATCACCCCAACCACAAACTTCACCCTAACTCCAAACTTCACCCCAACTCCAAACTTCACTCCAAACTTCACCCCAACTCCAAACTTCACCCCCAACTCCAAACTTCACCCCAACTCCAAGCTTCACCCCAACTCCAAACTTCACCCCAACACCAAACTTCACCCCAACCTCAAACTTCACCCCAACTCCAAACTTTGCCCCAACTCCAAACTTAGCCCCAACTCCAAACTTCACCCCAATCCCAAACTTCACCTCAACTCCAAACTTCATCCCAAACTTCACCCCAACTCCAAACTTCACTCCAAACTTCACCTCAACTCCAATCCTCACCCCAACTCCAAACTTCACCCCAACCCCAAACTTCACCCCAACTCCAAACTTCACCCCAACCACAAACTTCACCCCAACTCCAAACTTCACCCCAACTCCAAACTTCACCCCAACCACAAACTTCACCCCAACTCCAAACTTCACCCAAACTTCACCACAACTCCAAATTTCACCACAACTCCAAACTTCACCTCAACTCCAATCTTCACCCCAACTCCAAACTTCACCCCAACCCCCCAAACTTCACCCCAACTCCAAACTTCACCCCAACTCCAAACTTCTCCCCAACCCCAAATATCACCCCAACCACAAACTTCACCCTAACTCCAAACTTCACCCCAACTCCAAACTTCACTCCAAACTTCACCCCAACTCCAAACTTCACCCCCAACTCCAAACTTCACCCCAACTCCAAGCTTCACCCCAACTCCAAACTTCACCCCAACACCAAACTTCACCCCAACCTCAAACTTCACCCCAACTCCAAACTTTGCCCCAACTCCAAACTTAGCCCCAACTCCAAACTTCACCCCAATCCCAAACTTCACCTCAACTCCAAACTTCATCCCAAACTTCACCCCAAATCCAAACTTCACCCCAACCCCAAACTTCACCCCAACTCCAAACTTCACCCCAATCCTCACCCCAACTTCGAACTTCACCCCAACACCAAACTTCACCCCAAACCTCACCCCAACCCCAAACTTCATCCCAACCCCAAACTTCACCCCAGCTTCAAACTTCACACCAACCCCTAACTTCAGCCCAACCCCAAATTTCACCCCAACTCCAAACTTCACCCCAAACTTCACCCCAACTCCAAACTTCACCCCAACCCGAAACTTCACCCCAACTACAAACTTCATCCCAAACTTCACCCCAACTCCAAACTTCACCCCAACTTCAAACTTCAGCCCAACTCCAAACTTCACCCCAACCCCAAACTTCACCCCAACTCCAAACTTCACCCCAACTTTAAACTTCACCCCAACTCCAAACTTCACCCCAACCACAAACTTCACCCCTACCACAAACTTCACCCCTACCACAAACTTCACCCAAACTTCACCCCAACTCACTGAGTGCTGAATTTGGTGCTTTTCGAGTGCGATAGTGAGTGTTTGGTGACCGAGGGAGTGCTGAATTTGGTGCTTTTTGAGTGCGATAGTGAGAGTTTGGTGACCGAGGGAGTGCTGAATTTGGTGCATTTGAGTGCTATAGTGAGAGTTTGGTGACCGAGAGAGTTAGGTGAGGAGGGAGTAAGGTGCTCCTTTCATTTTGTTTCCGACATTTCCGCAAAGAGTGCGAAGAGAGCCAGGAGTTTACAGGAAGTGTAGCTGACTGGGAGCAGAGTCGGAGGGCGGAGATCTAGTTAGTCCACACAGCAGCTATATTCTGTAAGGTAAGAGGGGATGGAGGCTAGGCCAGTTACATGCTCCTCCTGTAGGATGTGGGTTGTGAGGGATACCACCGGTGTCCCCACTGACTATACCTGCGGGAAGTGCACCCAACTTCAGCTCCTCAAAGACCGTGTTAGGGAACTGGAGCTGAAGCTGGATGAACTTCGGATCATCCGGGAGGCAGAGGGGGTGATTGAGAAGAGTTACAGGGAGGTAACCACACCCAAGGTACAGGACAAGAATAGCTGGGTTACCGTCAGGGGGAAAAAAACAAACAGGCAGAAAGTGCAGGGATCCCTCGTGGCCGTTCCCCTTCAAAACAAGTTTACCGTTTTGGATGCTGTTGGGGGGGATGACCTACCGGGGGAAGGCCCTAGCGGCCAGGTCTCTGGCACTGAGTCTGGCTCTGGGGGTCAGAAGGGAAGGGGGGAGAATAGAAAAGCAATAGTTGTAGGAGATTCAATGGTTAGGGGAATAGATAGGAGATTCTGTGGTCGCGAGCGAGACTCCCGGAAGGTATGTTGCCTCCCGGGTGCCAGGGCCAGGGATGTCTCGGATCGTGTCTTCAGGATCCTTAAGGGGGAGGGGGAGCAGCCAGAAGTCGTGGTGCACATTGGTACCAACGACATAGGTAGGAAAAGGGGTGTGGAGGTAATAAACATGTTTAGGGAGTTAGGCTGGAAGTTGAAAGCCAGGACAGACAGAGTTGTCATCTCTGGTTTGTTGCCGGTGCCACGTGATAGCGAGGCTAGGAATAGGGAGAGAGTGCAGTTGAACACGTGGCTGCAGGAATGGTGTAGGAGGGAGGGCTTCAGGTATTTGGATAATTGGAGCGCATTCTGGGGAAGGTGGGACCTGTACAAGCAGGACGGGTTGCATCTGAACCAGAGGGGCACCAATATCCTGGGAGGGAGGTTTGCTAGTACTCTTCGGGAGGGTTTAAACTAATTTGGCAGGGGAATGGGAACCGGATTTGTAGTCCAGCAACTAAGGTAGCCGATATTCAGGACGCCAAAGCATGTAATGAGGCAGTGGGGAAGGGAACACTGACAAAGGAGAGTACTTGCAGGCACGGAGATGGGTTGAAGTGTGTATACTTCAACGCAAGAAGCATCAGGAATAAGGTGGGTGAACTTAAGGCATGGATCGGTACTTGGGATTACGATGTGGTGGCCATCACGGAAACTTGGATAGAAGAGGGGCAGAAATGGTTGTTGGAGGTCCCTGGTTATAGATGTTTCAATAAGATTAGGGAGGGTGGTAAAAGAGGTGGGGGGGTGGCATTATTAATTAGAGATAGTATAACAGCTGCAGAAAGGCAGTTCGAGGAGTATCACCCTATTGAGGTAGTATGGGTTGAAGTCAGAAATAGGAAAGGAGCAGTCACCTTGTTAGGAGTTTTCTATAGGCCCCCCAATAGTAGCAGAGATGTGGAGGAACAGATTGGGAAACAGATTTTGGAAAGGTGCAGAAGTCACAGGGTAGTAGTCATGGGTGACTTTAACTTCCCAAATATTGAGTGGAAACTCTTTAGATCAAATAGCTTGGATGGGGTGGTGTTTGTGCAGTGTGTCCAGGAAGCTTTTCTAACACAGTATGTAGATTGTCCGACCAGAGGAGGGGCAATATTGGATTTAGTACTGGGTAATGAACCAGGGCAAGTGATAGATTTGTTAGTGGGGGAGCATTTTGGAGATAGTGACCACAATTCTGTGACTTTCACTTTAGTAATGGAGAGGGATAGGTACGTGCAACAGGGCAAGGTTTACAATTGGGGGAAGGGTAAATACGATGTTGTCAGACAAGAATTGAAGTGCATAAGTTGGGAACATAGGCTGGCAGGGAAGGACACAAGTGAAATGTGGAACTTGTTCAAGGAACAGGTGCTACGTGTCCTTGATATGTATGTCCCTGTCAGGCAGGGAAGAGATGATCGAGTGAGGGAACCATGGTTGACAAGAGAGGTTGAATGTCTTGTTAAGAGAAAAAAGGTGACTTATGTAAGGCTGAGGAAACAAGGTTCAGACAGGGCATTGGAGGGATACAAGATAGCCAGGAGGGAACTGAAGAAAGGGATTAGGAGAGCTAAGAGAGGGCATGAACAATCTTTGGCGGGTAGGATCAAGGAAAACCCCAAGGCCTTTTACACATATGTGAGAAATACGAGAATGACTAGAGCGAGGGTAGGTCCGATCAAGGACAGTAGCGGGAGATTGTGTATTGAGTCTGAAGAGATAGGAGAGGTCTTGAATGAGTACTTTTCTTCTGTATTTACAAATGAGAGGGGCGATATTGTTGGAGAGGACAGTGTGAAACAGATTGGTAAGCTCGAGGAAATACTTGTTAGGAAGGAAGATGTGTTGGGCATTTTGAAAAACTTGAGGATAGACAAGTCCCCCGGGCCTGACGGGATATATCCAAGGATTCTATGGGAAGCAAGAGATGAAATTGCAGAGCCGTTGGCAATTATCTTTTCGTCCTCACTGTCAACAGGGGTGGTACCAGGGGATTGGAGAGTGGTGAATGTCGTGCCCCTGTTCAAAAAAGGAACTAGGGATAACCCTGGGAATTACAGGCCAGTTAGTCTTACTTCGGTGGTAGGCAAAGTAATGGAAAGGGTACTGAAGGATAGGATTTCTGAGCATCTGGAAAGACACTGCTTGATTAGGGATAGTCAGCACGGATTTGTGAGGGGTAGGTCTTGCCTTACAAATCTTATTGAATTCTTTGAGGAGGTGACCAAGCATGTGGATGAAGGTAAAGCAGTGGATGTAGTGTACATGGATTTTAGTAAGGCATTTGATAAAGTTCCCCATGGTAGGCTTCTGCACAAAGTAAGGAGGCATGGGATAGTGGGAAATTTGGCCAGTTGGATAACGAACTGGCTAACCGATAGAAGTCAGAGAGTGGTGGTGGATGGCAAATATTCAGCCTGGATCCCAGTTACCAGTGGTGTACCGCAGGGATCAGTTCTGGGTCCTCTGCTGTTTGTGATTTTCATTAATGACTTGGATGAGGGAGTTGAAGGGTGGGTCAGTAAATTTGCTGACGATACGAAGATTGGTGGAGTTGTGGATAGTAAGGAGGGCTGTTGTCGGCTGCAAAGAGACATAGATAGGATGCAGAGCTGGTCTGAGAAGTGGCAGATGGAGTTTAACCCTGAAAAGTGTGAGGTTGTCCATTTTGGAAGGACAAATATGAATGCGGAATACAGGGTTAACGGTAGAGTTCTTGGCATTGTGGAGGAGCAGAGAGACCTTGGGGTCTATGTTCATACATCTTTGAAAGTTGCCACTCAAGTGGATAGAGCTGTGAAGAAGGCCTATGATGTGCTCGCGTTCATTAACAGAGGGATTGAATTTAAGAGCCGTGAGGTGATGATGCAGCTGTACAAAACTTTGGTAAGGCCACATTTGGAGTACTGTGTACAGTTCTGGTCGCCTCATTTTAGGAAGGATGTGGAAGCTCTGGAAAAGGTGCAAAGAAGATTTACCAGGATGTTGCCTGGAATGGAGAGTAGGTCTTACGAGGAAAGGTTGAGGGTGCTAGGCCTTTTCTCATTAGAGCGGAGAAGGATGAGGGGCGACTTGATAGAGGTTTATAAGATGATCAGGGGAATAGATAGAGTAGACAGTCAGAGACTTTTTCCCCAGGTGGAACACACCATTACAAGGGGACATAAATTTAAGGTGAAAGGTGGAAGATATAGGAGGGATATCAGAGGTAGGTTCTTTACCCAGAGAGTAGTGGGGGCATGGAATGCACTGCCTGTGGAAGTAGTTGAGTCGGAAACATTAGGGACCTTCAAGCAGCTGTTGGATAGGTACATGGATTACGGGAAAATGATATAGTGTAGATTTATTTGTTCTTAAGGGCAGCACGGTAGCATTGTGGATAGCACAATTGCTTCACAGATCCATGGTCCCAGGTTCGATTCTGGCTTGGGTCATTGTCTGTGCGGAGTCTGCACGTCCTCCCCGTGTCTGCGTGGGTTTCCTCCGGGTGCTCCGGTTTCCTCCCACAGTCCACAGATGTGCGGGTTAGGTGAATTGGCCAATGATAAATTGCCCTTAATGTCCAAATTGCCCTTGGTGTTGGGTGGAGGTGTTGAGTTTGGGTAGGGTGCTCTTTCCAAGAGCTGGTGCAGACTCAAAGGGCCAAATGGCCTCCTTCTGCACTGTAAATTCAATGATAATCGATGATTAATCTAGGACAAAGGTTCGGCACAACATCGTGGGCCGAAGGGCCTGTTCTGTGCTGTATTTTCTATGTTCTATGTAACTCCAAACTTCACCCCAACTCCAAACTTCACCCCAACCACAAACTTCACCCCAACTCCAAACTTCACCCCAACCACAAACTTCACCCCAACTCCAAACTTCACCCCAACTTCAAACTTCACCCCAACTCCAAACTTCACCCTAACCACAAACTTCACCCCAACCACAAACTTCACCCCAACTTCAAACTTCACCCCAACTCAAAACTTCACACAAACTTCACCCCGACTCCAAACTTCACCCCAACTCCAAACTTCACCCCAACCACAAACTTCACCCCAACCACAATCTTCACCCCAACCCCAAACTTCACCCCAATTCCAAACTTCACCCCAACTCCAAACTTCACCCCAACCACAAGCTTCACCCCAACCACAAACTTCACCCCGACTTCAAACTTCACCCCAACCACATACGTCACCCCAACTCCAAACTTCACTCAAACTTCACCCCAACTCCAAATTTCACCACAACTCCAAACTTCACCTCAACTCCAAACTTCACCCCAACTCCAAACTTCACCCCAACCACAAGCTTCACCCCAACCACAAACTTCACCCCGACTTCAAACTTCACCCCAACCACAAACGTCACCCCAACTCCAAACTTCACCCAAACTTCACCCCAACTCCAAATTTCACCACAACTCCAAACTTCACCTCAACTCCAATCTTCACCCCAACTCCAAACCTCACCCCAACCCCTCAAACTTCACCCCAACTCCAAACTTCACCCCAACTTCAAACTTCAGCCCAACTCCAAACTTCACCCCAACTCCAAACTTCACCCCAACTCCAAACTTCACCCAAACTACAAACTTCACCCCAATCCTCACCCCAACTCCAAACTTCACCCCAACCACAATCTTCACCCAAACATCATCCCAACTCCAAACTTCACCCCAACTCCAAACTTCACCCCAAACTTCACCCCAACCACAAACTTCACTCCGACCCCAAACTTCACCCGAACCACAAACTTCACCCCAACTACAAACTTCATCCCAAACTTCACCCCAACACCAAACTTCACCCCAACCAGAAACTTCACCCCAACTCCAAACTTCACCCCAACCCCAAACTTCACCCCAACTTCAAACTTCACCCCAACTCCAAACTTCACCCAAACTTCACCCCAACTCCAAACTTCACCCCAACTCCAAACTTCACCACAACCACAAACTTCACCCAAACTTCACCCCAACTCCAAACTTCACCCCAACTCCAAACTTCACCCAAACTTCACCCCAACTCCAAACTTCACCCCAACTCCAAACTTCACCCCAACTCCAAACTTCACCCCAACCACAAACTTCACCCAAACTTCACCCCAACTCCAAACTTCACCCCAACTCCAAACTTCACCCAAACTTCACCCAAACTCCAAACTTCACCCCAACTCCAAACTTCACCCCAACCACAAACTTCACCCAAACTTCACCCCAACTCCAAACTTCACCCCAACTCCAAACTTCACCCAAATTTCACCCCAACTCCAAACTTCACCCCAAACTTCACCCCAACCACAAACTTCACTCCAACCCCAAACTTCACCCGAACCACAAACTTCACCCCAACTACAAACTTCATCCCAAACTTCACCCCAACTCCAAACTTCACCCCAACTCCAAACTTCACCCCAACTTCAAACTTCAGCCCAACTCCAAACTTCACCCCAACTCCAAACTTCACCCAAACTACAAACTTCACCCCAATCCTCACCCCAACTCCGAACTTCACCCCAACACCAAACTTCACCCGAACCACAAACTTTACCCAAACTTCACCCCAACTCCAAACTTCACCCCAACTCCAACCTTCACCCCAACTCCAAACTTCACCCCAACCACAAACTTCACCCCAACTCCAAACTTCACCCCAACTCCAAACTTCACCCCAACTTCAAACTTCACCCCAACTCCAAACTTCACCCCAACCACAAACTTCACCCCAACCACAAACTTCACCCCAACTTCAAACTTCACCCCAACTCCAAACTTCACCCAAACTTCACCACAACTCCAAACTTCACCCCAACTCCAAACTTCACCCCAACTCCAAACTTCACCCCAACCACAAACTTCACCGAAACTTCACCCCAACTCCAAACTTCACCCCAACTCCAAACTTCACCCAAACTTCACCCCAACTCCAAACCTCACCCCAACCCCAAACTTCACCCCCACTCCAAACTTCACCCCAACCACAAACTTCACCCAAATTTCACCCCAACTCCAAACTTCACCCCAACTCCAAACTTCACCCCAACCACAAACTTCACCCCAACTCCAAACTTCACCCAAACTTCACCCCAACTACAAACTTCACCCCAACACCAAACTTCACCCCAACCACAAACTTCACACCAACTCCAAACTTCACCCAACTTCACCCCAACTCCAAACTTCACCCCAACTCCAAACTTCACCTCAACTCCAATCCTCACCCCAACTCCAAACTTCACCCCAACCCCAAACTTCACCCCAACTCCAAACTTCACCCCAACCACAAACTTCACCCCAACTCCAAACTTCACCCCAACGCCAAACTTCACCCCAACCCCAAACTTCACCCCAACCCCAAACTTCACCCCAACCACAAACTTCACCCCAACTCCAAACTTTACCCCAACCCCAAACTTCACCCCAACACCAAACTTCACCCCAACTCCAAACTTCACCCCAACCCCAAACTTCACCCGAACCCCAAACTTCACCCCAACCCCAAACTTCACCCCAACTCCAAACTTCACCCCAACCCCAATCTTCACCGCAACCCCAAACTTCACCCCAACCACAAACTTCACCCCAACTCCAAACTTCACCCCAAACTTCACGCCAACCCTAAACTTAACGCCAACCCCAAACTTCACCCCAAACTTCACCCCAACCCCAAACTTCACCACTACCCCAAATTTCCCCCCAACTCCAAACTTCACCCCATCCCCAAAATTCACCCCAACTCCAAACTTAAGCCCAGCTCCAAACTTCACCCCAACCCCAAACTTCACCCCAACCCCAAATTTCACCCCAACCCCACAGTTCGCCCCAACTCCAAACTTCACCCCAACTCCAAACTTCACCCCCAACTCCAAACTTCACCCCAACCCCAAACTTCAGCCCAGCTCCAAACTTCGCCCCAACCCCAAACTTTACCCCAACCCCAAATTTCACCCCAACCCCACACTTCGCCCCAACTACAAACTTCACCCCAACTCCAAACTTCGCCCCAACCCCAAACTTCACCCCAAACTTTACCCCAACCCCAAACTTCACTCCAACCACAAACTTCACACCATCCCCAAACTTCACCCCAACCACAAACTTGATCCCAACTCCAAACTTCACCCCAAACCTCACCCCAACTCCAAACTTCACCCCAATCCCAAACTTCACCCCAATCCCAAACTTCACCCCAAATCCATACTTCACCCCAAACTTCACCCCAACCCCAAACTTCACCCCAACCCCAAACTTCACCCGAACACCAAACTTCACCCCAATCTTCACCCCAAGCCCAAACTTCAGCCGAACTCCAAACTTCACCCCAACCCCAAACTTCACCCCAACCCCAAACTTCACCCCAACTTCAAACTTCACCCCAACCCCAAACTTTACCCCAACCCCAAACTTCACCCCCACCCCAATCTTCACCCGAACCCCAAACTTCACCCCAACCCCAAACTTCACCCGAACTCCAAACTTCACCCCAACCCTAAATTTCACCCCAAACTTCACCCCAACCCCAAACCTCACCCCAACCCCAAACTTCACCCCAACCACAAACTTCACCCCAACCACAAACTTCACCCCAACCCCAAACTTCACCCAAACTCCAAACTTCACCCCAACCCCAAACTTCACCCCAGCTCCAAACTTCACCCCAACCCCAAACTTCACCCCAACCACAAACTTCACCCCAACCACAAACTTCACCCCAACCCCAAACTTCACCCCAACCCCAAACTTCACCCCAACCACAAACTTCACCCCAACCACAAACTTCACCCCAACCCCAAACTTCACCCCAGCTCCAAACTTCACCCCAAACTTCACCCCAATCCCAAACTTCAACCCAAATCCAAACTTCACCCCAAACTTCACCCCAATCCCAAACTTCACCCCAACCCCAAACTTCACCCCAACCACAAACTTCACCCCAACCACAAACTTCACCCCAACTCCAAACTTCACCCCAACCCCAAACTTCACCCCAACCACAAACTTCACCCCAACCACAAACTTCACCGCAGCTCCAAGCTTCACCCCAACCCCAAACTTCACCCCAATTCCAAACTTCACCCCAAACTTCACCCCAACCCCAAACTTCACCCCAACCCCAAACTTCACCCCAACCCCAAACATCACCCCAACCCCACACTTCACCCCAACCCCAAACTTCACCCCAACCCCAAACTTTACCCCAACCCCAAACTTTACCCCAACCCCAAACTTCACCCCAACCACAAACTTCACCCCAAACTTCACCCCAAACTTCACCCCAATTCCAAACTTCACCCGAACCCCATACTTCACCCCAACCCCAAACTTCACCCCAACTCCAAACTTCACCCCGACCCCAAACTTCACCCAACCCCAAACTTCACCCCGACCCCAAACTTCACCCCAACCCCAAACTTCACCCCGACCCCAAACTTCACCCCAACTCCAAACTTCACCCCAACTCCAAACTTCACCCCAACTCCATACTTCACCCCAACCACAAACTTCACCCCAACCACAAACTTCACCCTAACCTCAAACTTCACCCCAACTCCGAACTTCACCCCAACCCCAAACTTCACACCAACCCCAAACTTCACCCCGACTCCAAACATCACCCCAACCCCAAACTTCACTCAAAACTTCACCCCAACCCCAAACTTAACCCCAACCCCAAACTTAACCCCAACCCCAAACTTCACCCCAACCCCAAACTTCACCCCACCTCCAAACTTCACCGCAACCCCAAATTTCACCACAGCTCCAAACTTCATCGCAAACTTTACCCCAACCCCAAACTTCACCCCAACCCCAAACTTCACCCCAAATCCACACTTCACCCCAAACTTCACCCCAACCGCAAACTTCACCCCAACCCCAAACTTCACCCCAACCCCAAACTTCACCCCAAACTTCACCCCAACTCCAAACTTCACCCCAACCCCAAACTTCACCCCAAACTTCACCCCAACCCCAAACTTGATCCCAACTCCAAACTTCACCCCAACCCCAAACCTCACCCCAACGCCAAACTTCACCCCAACCCCAAACTTCACCCCAACCCCAAACTTCACCCCAACCCCAAACTTCACCCCAACCACAAACTTCACCCCAACTCCAAACTTCACCCCAACCCCAAACTTCACCCAAACTCCAAACTTCACCCCAACCCCAAACTTCACCCCAGCTCCAAACTTCACCCCAACCCCAAACTTCAACCCAACCCCAAACTTCACCCCAACCCCAAACTTCACCCCAACCCCAAACTTCACCTTAACTCCAAACTTCACCCCAACTCCAAACTTCACCCCAACTCCAAACTTCACCCCAACTCCGAACTTCACCCCAAAGCCAAACTTCACAGCAACCCCAAACTTCACCCCAACCCCAAACTTCACCCCAACCCCAAACTTCACCCCAAACTTCACCCCAACTCCAAACTTCACCCCAACCCCAAACTTCACCCCGACCCCAAACTTCACCCCAAACTTCACCCCAACCCCAAACTTCACCCCAACCCCACACTTCACCCCAACCCCAAACTTCACCCCAACCCCAAACTTCACCCCAACCCCAAACTTCACCCCAAACTTCACCCCAACCCCAAACTTCACCCCAACCCCACACTTCACCCCAAACCCAAACTTCACCCCAACCCCAAACTTCACCCCAATTCCAAACTTCAGCCGAACCCCAAACTTCACCCCAACCCCAAACTTCACCCCAAATCCAAACTTCACCCGACCCCAAACTTCACCCCGACCCCAAACTTCACCCAACCCCAAACTTCACCCCGACCCCAAACTTCACCCCGACCCCAAACTTCACCCCGACCCCAAACTTCACCCCAACTCCAAACTTCACCCCAGCCCCAAACTTCACCCCGACCCCAAACTTCACCCAACCCCAAACTTCACCCTAACCCCAAACTTCACCCTAACTCCAAACTTCACCCCAACCCTAAACTTCACCCCAAACTTCACCCCAATCCCAAACTTCACCCCAATCCCAAACTTCACACCAACCCCAAATTTCACCCCAACTCCAAACTTCACCCCAAACCCAAACTTCACCCCAACCTCAAACTTCACCCCAACCCCAGACTTCACCCCAACCCCAAACCTCAACCAACTCCAAACTTACCCCAACACCAAACTTCACCCCAACCCCAAACTTCACCTTAACTCCAAACTTCACCCCAACTCCAAACTTCACCCCAACTCCAAACTTCACCCCAACTCCAAACTTCACCCCAACGCCAAACTTCACCGCAACCCCAAACTTCACCCCAACCCCAAACTTCACCCCAAACTTCACCCCAACTCCAAACTTCACCCCAACTCCAAACTTCACCCCAACTACAAACTTCACCCCAACTACAAACTTCACCCCAACTCCAAACCACTCCAACGCCAAACTTCACCCCAACCCCAAACATCACCCGACTCCAAATTTCACCCCAATCTTCACCCCAATCCCAAACCTCGCCCCAACTCCAAACTTCACCCCAAACTTCACCCCAACCCCAAACTTCACCCCAACTCCAAACTTCACCCCAACCCCAAACTTCACCCCAACTCCAAACTTAACCGCAAACTTTACCCCAACACCAAACTTCACCCCAACTCCAAACTTCACCCCAACCCCAAACTTCACCCCAACTCCAAACTTAACCGCAAACTTTACCCCAACACCAAACTTCGCCCCCAACCTCAAACTTCACCCCAAACCCAAACTTCAGCCCAACCCCAAACTTCACCCCAACCCCAAACTTGACCTCGACTCCAAACTTTACCCCAACCCCAAACTTCACCCTAACCTCAAACATCACCCCAACTCCGAACTTCACCCCAACCCCAAACTTCACCCCAACCACAAATTCACCCCAACCCCAAACTTCACCCCAACTCCAAACTTCACCCCATCCCCAAACTTCACCCCAAACTTCACCCCAACCCCAAACTTCACCCCAATCCAAACTTCACCCCAACTCCAAACTTCACCCCAACCACAAACTTCACCCCAACCACAAACTTCACCCTAACCTCAAACTTCTCCCCAACTCCGAACTTCACCCCAACCCGAAATGTCACCCCAACCCCAAACTTCACCCCGACTCCAAACTTCACCCCAACTCCAAACTTCACCCAAAACATCACCCCAACCCCAAACTTAACCCCAACTCCAAACTTAACCACAACCCCAAACTTAACCCCTACCCCAAACTTCACCCCAACCCCAAACTTCACCCCAACTCCAAACTTCACCCCAACCCCAAATTTCACCACAGCTCCAAACTTCACCGCAAACTTTACCCCAACCCCAAACTTCACCCCAACCGCAAACTTCACCCCAAATCCACACTTCACCACAAACTTCACCCCAACCGCAAACTTCACCCGAACCCCAAACTTCACCCCAACCCCAAACTTCACCCCAAACTTCACCCCAACTCCAAACTTCACCCCAACCCCAAAGTTCACCCCAACCCCACACTTCACCCCAACCCCAAACTTCACCACAACCCCAAACTTTACCCCAACCCCAAACTTTACCCCAACCCCAAACTTCACCCCAACCGCAAACTTCACCCGAACCCCAAACTTCACACCAACCCCAAACTTCACCCCAACTCCAAACTTCACCCAACCCCAAACTTCACCCCGACGCCAAACTTCACCCAACCCCAAACTTCACCCCGACCCCAAACTTCACCCCAACGCCAAACTTCACCCCGACCCCAAACTTCACCCCAACTCCAAACTTCACCCCAGCCCCAAACTTCACCCCGACCCCAAACTTCACCCATCCCCAAACTTCACTCTAACCCCAAACTTCACCCTAACTCCAAACTTCACCCCAACCCTAAACTTCACCCCAAACTTCACCCCAATCCCAAACTTCACCCCAATCCCAAACTTCACCCCAAACTTCAGCCCTACACCAAATTTCACCCCAACTCCAAACTTCACCCCAAACCCAAACTTCACCCCAACCGCAAACTTCACCCCAACTCCAAACTTCACCCCACCCCCAAACCTCAATCAACTCCAAACTTACCCCAACCCCAAACTTCACCCCAACCCCAAACTTCACCTTAACTCCAAACTTCACCCCAACTCCAAACTTCACCCCAACTCCAAACTTCACCCCAACTCCGAACTTCACCCCAACGCCAAACTTCACCCCAACGCCAAACTTCACCCCAACCCCAAACTTCACCCCAAACTTCACCACAACTCCAAACTTCACCCCAACTCCAAACTTCACCCCTACTACAAACTTCACCCCAACTACAAACTTCACCCCAACTCCAAACCACTCCAACGCCAAACTTCACCCCAACCACAAACATCACCCGACTCCAAACTTCACCCCAAACTTCACCCCAACTCCAAACTTCACCCCATCCCCAAACTTCACCCCAAACTTCACCCCAACCTCAAACTTAACCCCAACCCCAAACTTCACCCCAAACTTCACCCCAACCCCAAACTTCAGTCCAACTCCAAACTTCACCACAACCTCAAACTTCACCCCAGCTCCAAACTTCACCCGAAACTTCACCCCAACCCCAAACTTCACCCCAATCCCAAACTTCACCCCAAACTTCACCCCAACCCCAAACTTCACCCCAACTCCAAACTTCACCCCAAACTTCACCCCAACCCCAAACTTAACCCCAGCCCCAAACTTCACCCCAAACTTCACCCCAACCACAATCTTCAGTCCAACTCCAAACTTCACCACAACCTGAAACTTCACCCCAGCTCCAAACTTCACCCCAAACTTCACCCCAACCCCAAACTTCACCCCAATCCCAAACTTCACCCCAAACTTCACCCCAACCCCAAACTTCACCCCAACTCCAAACTTCACCCCAACCCCAATCTTCACCCCAACCCCAAACTTCACCCCAACCCCAAACTTCACCCCAAACCCAAACTTCACCCCAAACTTCACCCCAAACCTAAACTTAACCCCAACCCCAAACTTCACCCCAAACTTCACCCCAATCCCAAACTTCACCCCAACCCCAAACTTCAACACAACCCCAAATTTCACCCCAACCCCAAACTTCACCCCAACCCCAAACTTCACCCCACCTCCAAACTTCACCGCAACCCCAAATTTCACCACAGCTCCAAACTTCACCCCAAACTTTACCCCAACCCCAAACTTCACCCCAACCCCAAACTTCACCCCAAATCCACACTTCACCCCAAACTTCACCCCAACCGCAAACTTCACCCCAACCCCAAACTTCACCCCAACCCCAAACTTCACCCCAAACTTCACCCCAACTCCAAACTTCACCCCAACCCCAAACTTCACCCCAACCCCAAACCTCACCCCAACGCCAAACTTCACCCCAACCCCAAACTTCACCCACACTCCAAACTTCACCCCAACCCCAAACTTCACCCCAGCTCCAAACTTCACCCCAACCCCAAACTTCACCCCAACTCCAAACTTCACCCCAACCCCAAACTTCACCCCAACCCCAAACTTCACCTTAACTCCAAACTTCACCCCAACTCCAAACTTCACCCCAACTCCAAACTTCACCCCAACTCCGAACTTCACCCCAAAGCCAAACTTCACAGCAACCCCAAACTTCACCCCAACCCCAAACTTCACCCCAAACTTCACCCCAACCGCAAACTTCACCCCAACCGCAAACTTCACCCCAACCCCAAACTTCACCCCAACCCCAAACTTCACCCCAAACTTCACCCCAACTCCAAACTTCACCCCAACCCCAAACTTCACCCCAACCCCACACTTCACCCCAACCCCAAACTTCACCCCAACCCCAAACTTTACCCCAACCCCAAACTTTACCCCAAACCCAAACTTCACCCCAACCCCAAACTTCACCCCAATTCCAAACTTCAGCCGAACCCCAAACTTCACCCCAACCCCAAACTTCACCCCAAATCCAAACTTCACCCGACCCCAAACTTCACCCCGACCCCAAACTTCACCCAACCCCAAACTTCACCCCGACCCCAAACTTCACCCCGACCCCAAACTTCACCCCGACCCCAAACTTCACCCCAACTCCAAACTTCACCCCAGCCCCAAACTTCACCCCGACCCCAAACTTCACCCAACCCCAAACTTCACCCTAACCCCAAACTTCACCCTAACTCCAAACTTCACCCCAACCCTAAACTTCACCCCAAACTTCACCCCAATCCCAAACTTCACCCCAATCCCAAACTTCACACCAACCCCAAATTTCACCCCAACTCCAAACTTCACCCCAAACCCAAACTTCACCCCAACCTCAAACTTCACCCCAACCCCAGACTTCACCCCAACCCCAAACCTCAACCAACTCCAAACTTACCCCAACCCCAAACTTCACCCCAACCCCAAACTTCACCTTAACTCCAAACTTCACCCCAACTCCAAACTTCACCCCAACTCCAAACTTCACCCCAACTCCAAACTTCACCCCAACTCCGAACTTCACCCCAACGCCAAACTTCACCGCAACCCCAAACTTCACCCCAACCCCAAACTTCACCCCAAACTTCACCCCAACTCCAAACTTCACCCCAACTCCAAACTTCACCCCAACTCCAAACTTCACCCCAACTACAAACTTCACCCCAACTCCAAACCACTCCAACGCCAAACTTCACCCCAACCCCAAACATCACCCGACTCCAAATTTCACCCCAAACTTCACCCCAATCCCAAACCTCGCCCCAACTCCAAACTTCACTCCAAACTTCACCCCAACCCCAAACTTCACCCCAACTCCAAACTTCACCCCAACCCCAAACTTCACCCCAACTCCAAACTTAACCGCAAACTTTACCCCAACACCAAACTTCGCCCCCAACTCCAAACTTCACCCCAACCCCAAACTTAACCCCAACCTCAAACTTCACCCCAAACCCAAACTTCAGCCCAACCCCAAACTTCACCCCAACCCCAAACTTCACCCCAAACTTCACCCCAACCGCAAACTTCACCCCAACCCCAAACTTCACCCCAACCCCAAACTTCACCCCAAACTTCACCCCAACTCCAAACTTCACCCCAACCCCAAACTTCACCCCAACCCCACACTTCACCCCAACCCCGAACTTCACCCCAACCCCAAACTTTACCCCAACCCCAAACTTTACCCCAAACCCAAACTTCACCCCAACCCCAAACTTCACCCCAATTCCAAACTTCAGCCGAACCCCAAACTTCACCCCAACCCCAAACTTCACCCCAAATCCAAACTTCACCCGACCCCAAACTTCACCCCGACCCCAAACTTCACCCCAATCCCAAACCTCGCCCCAACTCCAAACTTCACCCCAAACTTCACCCCAACCCCAAACTTCACCCCAACTCCAAACTTCACCCCAACCCCAAACTTCACCCCAACTCCAAACTTAACCGCAAACTTTACCCCAACACCAAACTTCACCCCAACTCCAAACTTCACCCCAACCCCAAACTTCACCCCAACTCCAAACTTAACCGCAAACTTTACCCCAACACCAAACTTCGCCCCCAACCTCAAACTTCACCCCAAACCCAAACTTCAGCCCAACCCCAAACTTCACCCCAACCCCAAACTTGACCTCGACTCCAAACTTTACCCCAACCCCAAACTTCACCCGAACCTCAAACATCACCCCAACTCCGAACTTCACCCCAACCCCAAACTTCACCCCAACCACAAATTCACCCCAACCCCAAACTTCACCCCAACTCCAAACTTCACCCCATCCCCAAACTTCACCCCAAACTTCACCCCAACCCCAAACTTCACCCCATCTCCAAACTTCACCCCAACTCCAAACTTCACCCCAACCACAAACTTCACCCCAACCACAAACTTCACCCTAACCTCAAACTTCTCCCCAACTCCAAACTTCACCCCAACCCCAAACTTCACCCCAACCCCAAACTTCACCTTAACTCCAAACTTCACCCCAACTCCAAACTTCACCCCAACTCCAAACTTCACCCCAACTCCGAACTTCACCCCAAAGCCAAACTTCACAGCAACCCCAAACTTCACCCCAACCCCAAACTTCACCCCAAACTTCACCCCAACCGCAAACTTCACCCCAACCGCAAACTTCACCCCAACCCCAAACTTCACCCCAACCCCAAACTTCACCCCAAACTTCACCCCAACTCCAAACTTCACCCCAACCCCAAACTTCACCCCAACCCCACACTTCACCCCAACCCCAAACTTCACCCCAACCCCAAACTTTACCCCAACCCCAAACTTTACCCCAAACCCAAACTTCACCCCAACCCCAAACTTCACCCCAATTCCAAACTTCAGCCGAACCCCAAACTTCACCCCAACCCCAAACTTCACCCCAAATCCAAACTTCACCCGACCCCAAACTTCACCCCGACCCCAAACTTCACCCAACCCCAAACTTCACCCCGACCCCAAACTTCACCCCGACCCCAAACTTCACCCCGACCCCAAACTTCACCCCAACTCCAAACTTCACCCCAGCCCCAAACTTCACCCCGACCCCAAACTTCACCCAACCCCAAACTTCACCCTAACCCCAAACTTCACCCTAACTCCAAACTTCACCCCAACCCTAAACTTCACCCCAAACTTCACCCCAATCCCAAACTTCACCCCAATCCCAAACTTCACACCAACCCCAAATTTCACCCCAACTCCAAACTTCACCCCAAACCCAAACTTCACCCCAACCTCAAACTTCACCCCAACCCCAGACTTCACCCCAACCCCAAACCTCAACCAACTCCAAACTTACCCCAACCCCAAACTTCACCCCAACCCCAAACTTCACCTTAACTCCAAACTTCACCCCAACTCCAAACTTCACCCCAACTCCAAACTTCACCCCAACTCCAAACTTCACCCCAACTCCGAACTTCACCCCAACGCCAAACTTCACCGCAACCCCAAACTTCACCCCAACCCCAAACTTCACCCCAAACTTCACCCCAACTCCAAACTTCACCCCAACTCCAAACTTCACCCCAACTCCAAACTTCACCCCAACTACAAACTTCACCCCAACTCCAAACCACTCCAACGCCAAACTTCACCCCAACCCCAAACATCACCCGACTCCAAATTTCACCCCAAACTTCACCCCAATCCCAAACCTCGCCCCAACTCCAAACTTCACTCCAAACTTCACCCCAACCCCAAACTTCACCCCAACTCCAAACTTCACCCCAACCCCAAACTTCACCCCAACTCCAAACTTAACCGCAAACTTTACCCCAACACCAAACTTCGCCCCCAACTCCAAACTTCACCCCAACCCCAAACTTAACCCCAACCTCAAACTTCACCCCAAACCCAAACTTCAGCCCAACCCCAAACTTCACCCCAACCCCAAACTTCACCCCAAACTTCACCCCAACCGCAAACTTCACCCCAACCCCAAACTTCACCCCAACCCCAAACTTCACCCCAAACTTCACCCCAACTCCAAACTTCACCCCAACCCCAAACTTCACCCCAACCCCACACTTCACCCCAACACCGAACTTCACCCCAACCCCAAACTTTACCCCAACCCCAAACTTTACCCCAAACCCAAACTTCACCCCAACCCCAAACTTCACCCCAATTCCAAACTTCAGCCGAACCCCAAACTTCACCCCAACCCCAAACTTCACCCCAAATCCAAACTTCACCCGACCCCAAACTTCACCCCGACCCCAAACTTCACCCCAATCCCAAACCTCGCCCCAACTCCAAACTTCACCCCAAACTTCACCCCAACCCCAAACTTCACCCCAACTCCAAACTTCACCCCAACCCCAAACTTCACCCCAACTCCAAACTTAACCGCAAACTTTACCCCAACACCAAACTTCACCCCAACTCCAAACTTCACCCCAACCCCAAACTTCACCCCAACTCCAAACTTAACCGCAAACTTTACCCCAACACCAAACTTCGCCCCCAACCTCAAACTTCACCCCAAACCCAAACTTCAGCCCAACCCCAAACTTCACCCCAACCCCAAACTTGACCTCGACTCCAAACTTTACCCCAACCCCAAACTTCACCCGAACCTCAAACATCACCCCAACTCCGAACTTCACCCCAACCCCAAACTTCACCCCAACCACAAATTCACCCCAACCCCAAACTTCACCCCAACTCCAAACTTCACCCCATCCCCAAACTTCACCCCAAACTTCACCCCAACCCCAAACTTCACCCCATCTCCAAACTTCACCCCAACTCCAAACTTCACCCCAACCACAAACTTCACCCCAACCACAAACTTCACCCTAACCTCAAACTTCTCCCCAACTCCGAACTTCACCCCAACCCGAAATGTCACCCCAACCCCAAACTTCACCCCGACTCCAAACTTCACCCCAACTCCAAACTTCACCCAAAACATCACCCCAACCCCAAACTTAACCCCAACTCCAAACTTAACCACAACCCCAAACTTAACCCCTACCCCAAACTTCACCCCAACCCCAAACTTCACCCCAACTCCAAACTTCACCCCAACCCCAAATTTCACCACAGCTCCAAACTTCACCGCAAACTTTACCCCAACCCCAAACTTCACCCCAACCGCAAACTTCACCCCAAATCCACACTTCACCACAAACTTCACCCCAACCGCAAACTTCACCCGAACCCCAAACTTCACCCCAACCCCAAACTTCACCCCAAACTTCACCCCAACTCCAAACTTCACCCCAACCCCAAAGTTCACCCCAACCCCACACTTCACCCCAAGCCCAAACTTCACCACAACCCCAAACTTTACCCCAACCCCAAACTTTACCCCAACCCCAAACTTCACCCCAACCGCAAACTTCACCCGAACCCCAAACTTCACACCAACCCCAAACTTCACCCCAACTCCAAACTTCACCCAACCCCAAACTTCACCCCGACGCCAAACTTCACCCAACCCCAAACTTCACCCCGACCCCAAACTTCACCCCAACGCCAAACTTCACCCCGACCCCAAACTTCACCCCAACTCCAAACTTCACCCCAGCCCCAAACTTCACCCCGACCCCAAACTTCACCCTAACTCCAAACTTCACCCCAACCCTAAACTTCACCCCAAACTTCACCCCAATCCCAAACTTCACCCCAATCCCAAACTTCACCCCAATCCCAAACTTCACCCCAAACTTCAGCCCTACACCAAATTTCACCCCAACTCCAAACTTCACCCCAAACCCAAACTTCACCCCAACCGCAAACTTCACCCCAACTCCAAACTTCACCCCACCCCCAAACCTCAATCAACTCCAAACTTACCCCAACCCCAAACTTCACCCCAACCCCAAACTTCACCTTAACTCCAAACTTCACCCCAACTCCAAACTTCACCCCAACTCCAAACTTCACCCCAACTCCGAACTTCACCCCAACGCCAAACTTCACCCCAACGCCAAACTTCACCCCAACCCCAAACTTCACCCCAAACTTCACCACAACTCCAAACTTCACCCCAACTCCAAACTTCACCCCTACTACAAACTTCACCCCAACTACAAACTTCACCCCAACTCCAAACCCCTCCAACGCCAAACTTCACCCCAACCACAAACATCACCCGACTCCAAACTTCACCCCAAACTTCACCCCAACTCCAAACTTCACCCCATCCCCAAACTTCACCCCAAACTTCACCCCAACCCCAAACTTAACCCCAACCCCAAACTTCACCCCAAACTTCACCCCAACCCCAAACTTCAGTCCAACTCCAAACTTCACCACAACCTCAAACTTCACCCCAGCTCCAAACTTCACCCGAAACTTCACCCCAACCCCAAACTTCACCCCAATCCCAAACTTCACCCCAAACTTCACCCCAACCCCAAACTTCACCCCAACTCCAAACTTCACCCCAAACTTCACCCCAACCCCAAACTTAACCCCAGCCCCAAACTTCACCCCAAACTTCACCCCAACCACAATCTTCAGTCCAACTCCAAACTTCACCACAACCTGAAACTTCACCCCAGCTCCAAACTTCACCCCAAACTTCACCCCAACCCCAAACTTCACCCCAATCCCAAACTTCACCCCAACTCCAAACTTCACCCCAACCCCAATCTTCACCCCAACCCCAAACTTCACCCCAACCCCAAACTTCACCCCAAACCCAAACTTCACCCCAAACTTCACCCCAAACCTAAACTTAACCCCAACTCCAAACTTCACCCCAAACTTCACCCCAATCCCAAACTTCACCCCAACCCCAAACTTCACCCCAACCCCAAAATTCACCCCAACTCCAAACTTCAGCCCAGCTCCAAACTTCACCCCAACCCCAAACTTCAACACAACCCCAAATTTCACCCCAACCCCAAACTTCACCCCAACCCCAAACTTCACCCCACCTCCAAACTTCACCGCAACCCCAAATTTCACCACAGCTCCAAACTTCATCGCAAACTTTACCCCAACCCCAAACTTCACCCCAACCCCAAACTTCACCCCAAATCCACACTTCACCCCAAACTTCACCCCAACCGCAAACTTCACCCCAACCCCAAACTTCACCCCAACCCCAAACTTCACCCCAAACTTCACCCCAACTCCAAACTTCACCCCAACCCCAAACTTCACCCCAACCCCAAACCTCACCCCAACGCCAAACTTCACCCCAACCCCAAACTTCACACCAACCCCAAACTTCACCCCAACCCCAAACTTCACCCCAACCCCAAACTTCACCCCAACCCCAAACTTCACCACAACCACAAACTTCACCCCAACTCCAAACTTCACCCCAACCCCAAACTTCACCCACACTCCAAACTTCACCCCAACCCCAAACTTCACCCCAGCTCCAAACTTCACCCCAACCCCAAACTTCAACCCAACCCCAAACTTCACCCCAAACCCAAACTTCACCCCAACCCCAGACTTCACCCCAACGCCAAACCTCAACCAACTCCAAACTTACCCCAACCCCAAACTTCACCCCAACCCCAAACTTCACCTTAACTCCAAACTTCACCCCAACTCCAAACTTCACCCCAACTCCAAACTTCACCCCAACTCCGAACTTCACCCCAAAGCCAAACTTCACAGCAACCCCAAACTTCACCCCAACCCCAAACTTCACCCCAACCGCAAACTTCACCCCAACCCCAAACTTCACCCCAACCCCAAACTTCACCCCAAACTTCACCCCAACTCCAAACTTCACCCCAACCCCAAACTTCACCCCAACCCCACACTTCACCCCAACCCCAAACTTCACCCCAACCCCAAACTTTACCCCAACCCCAAACTTTACCCCAAACCCAAACTTCACCCCAACCCCAAACTTCACCCCAAACTTCACCCCAACTCCAAACTTCACCCCAACCCCAAACTTCACCCCAACCCCACACTTCACCCCAACCCCAAACTTCACCCCAACCCCAAACTTTACCCCAACCCCAAACTTTACCCCAAACCCAAACTTCACCCCAACCCCAAACTTCACCCCAATTCCAAACTTCAGCCGAACCCCAAACTTCACCCCAACCCCAAACTTCACCCCAAATCCAAACTTCACCCGACCCCAAACTTCACCCCGACCCCAAACTTCACCCAACCCCAAACTTCACCCCGACCCCAAACTTCACCCCAACCCCAAACTTCACCCCGACCCCAAACTTCACCCCGACCCCAAACTTCACCCCAACTCCAAACTTCACCCCAGCCCCAAACTTCACCCCGACCCCAAACTTCACCCAACCCCAAACTTCACCCTAACCCCAAACTTCACCCCAAACTTCACCCCAATCCCAAACTTCACCCCAATCCCAAACTTCACACCAACCCCAAATTTCACCCCAACTCCAAACTTCACCCCAAACCCAAACTTCACCCCAACCTCAAACTTCACCCCAACCCCAGACTTCACCCCAACCCCAAACCTCAACCAACTCCAAACTTCACCCCAACTCCAAACTTCACCCCAACTCCAAACTTCACCCCAACTCCGAACTTCACCCCAACGCCAAACTTCACCGCAACCCCAAACTTCACCCCAACCCCAAACTTCACCCCAAACTTCACCCCAACTCCAAACTTCACCCCAACTCCAAACTTCACCCCAACTACAAACTTCACCCCAACTACAAACTTCACCCCAACTCCAAACCACTCCAACGCCAAACTTCACCCCAACCCCAAACATCACCCGACTCCAAATTTCACCCCAAACTTCACCCCAATCCCAAACCTCGCCCCAACTCCAAACTTCACCCCAAACTTCACCCCAACCCCAAACTTCACCCCAACTCCAAACTTCACCCCAACCCCAAACTTCACCCCAACTCCAAACTTAACCGCAAACTTTACCCCAACACCAAACTTCGCCCCCAACTCCAAACTTCACCCCAACCCCAAACTTCACCCCAACCTCAAACTTCACCCCAAACCCAAACTTCAGCCCAACCCCAAACTTCACCCCAACCCCAAACTTGACCTCGACTCCAAACTTTACCCCAACCCCAAACTTCACCCTAACCTCAAACATCACCCCAACTCCGAACTTCACCCCAACCCGAAACTTCACCCCAACCCCAAACTTTACCCCAAACCCAAACTTCACCCCAACCCCAAACTTCACCCCAATTCCAAACTTCAGCCGAACCCCAAACTTCACCCCAACCCCAAACTTCACCCGACCCCAAACTTCACCCCGACCCCAAACTTCACCCCAATCCCAAACCTCGCCCCAACTCCAAACTTCACCCCAAACTTCACCCCAACCCCAAACTTCACCCCAACTCCAAACTTCACCCCAACCCCAAACTTCACCCCAACTCCGAACTTAACCGCAAACTTTACCCCAACACCAAACTTCACCCCAACTCCAAACTTCACCCCAACCCCAAACTTCACCCCAACTCCAAACTTAACCGCAAACTTTACCCCAACACCAAACTTCGCCCCCAACCTCAAACTTCACCCCAAACCCAAACTTCAGCCCAACCCCAAACTTCACCCCAACCCCAAACTTGACCTCGACTCCAAACTTTACCCCAACCCCAAACTTCACCCTAACCTCAAACATCACCCCAACTCCGAACTTCACCCCAACCCCAAACTTCACCCCAACCACAAATTCACCCCAACCCCAAACTTCACCCCAACTCCAAACTTCACCCCATCCCCAAACTTCACCCCAAACTTCACCCCAACCCCAAACTTCACCCCATCTCCAAACTTCACCCCAACTCCAAACTTCACCCCAACCACAAACTTCACCCCAACCACAAACTTCACCCTAACCTCAAACTTCTCCCCAACTCCGAACTTCACCCCAACCCGAAATGTCACCCCAACCCCAAACTTCACCCCGACTCCAAACTTCACCCCAACTCCAAACTTCACCCAAAACATCACCCCAACCCCAAACTTAACCCCAACTCCAAACTTAACCACAACCCCAAACTTAACCCCTACCCCAAACTTCACCCCAACCCCAAACTTCACCCCAACTCCAAACTTCACCCCAAACCCAAATTTCACCACAGCTCCAAACTTCACCGCAAACTTTACCCCAACCCCAAACTTCACCCCAACCGCAAACTTCACCCCAAATCCACACTTCACCACAAACTTCACCCCAACCGCAAACTTCACCCGAACCCCAAACTTCACCCCAACCCCAAACTTCACCCCAAACTTCACCCCAACTCCAAACTTCACCCCAACCCCAAAGTTCACCCCAACCCCACACTTCACCCCAAGCCCAAACTTCACCACAACCCCAAACTTTACCCCAACCCCAAACTTTACCCCAACCCCAAACTTCACCCCAACCGCAAACTTCACCCGAACCCCAAACTTCACACCAACCCCAAACTTCACCCCAACTCCAAACTTCACCCAACCCCAAACTTCACCCCGACGCCAAACTTCACCCAACCCCAAACTTCACCCCGACCCCAAACTTCACCCCAACGCCAAACTTCACCCCGACCCCAAACTTCACCCCAACTCCAAACTTCACCCCAGCCCCAAACTTCACCCCGACCCCAAACTTCACCCTAACTCCAAACTTCACCCCAACCCTAAACTTCACCCCAAACTTCACCCCAATCCCAAACTTCACCCCAATCCCAAACTTCACCCCAATCCCAAACTTCACCCCAAACTTCAGCCCTACACCAAATTTCACCCCAACTCCAAACTTCACCCCAAACCCAAACTTCACCCCAACCGCAAACTTCACCCCAACTCCAAACTTCACCCCACCCCCAAACCTCAATCAACTCCAAACTTACCCCAACCCCAAACTTCACCCCAACCCCAAACTTCACCTTAACTCCAAACTTCACCCCAACTCCAAACTTCACCCCAACTCCAAACTTCACCCCAACTCCGAACTTCACCCCAACGCCAAACTTCACCCCAACGCCAAACTTCACCCCAACCCCAAACTTCACCCCAAACTTCACCACAACTCCAAACTTCACCCCAACTCCAAACTTCACCCCTACTACAAACTTCACCCCAACTACAAACTTCACCCCAACTCCAAACCCCTCCAACGCCAAACTTCACCCCAACCACAAACATCACCCGACTCCAAACTTCACCCCAAACTTCACCCCAACTCCAAACTTCACCCCATCCCCAAACTTCACCCCAAACTTCACCCCAACCCCAAACTTAACCCCAACCCCAAACTTCACCCCAAACTTCACCCCAACCCCAAACTTCAGTCCAACTCCAAACTTCACCACAACCTCAAACTTCACCCCAGCTCCAAACTTCACCCGAAACTTCACCCCAACCCCAAACTTCACCCCAATCCCAAACTTCACCCCAAACTTCACCCCAACCCCAAACTTCACCCCAACTCCAAACTTCACCCCAAACTTCACCCCAACCCCAAACTTAACCCCAGCCCCAAACTTCACCCCAAACTTCACCCCAACCACAATCTTCAGTCCAACTCCAAACTTCACCACAACCTGAAACTTCACCCCAGCTCCAAACTTCACCCCAAACTTCACCCCAACCCCAAACTTCACCCCAATCCCAAACTTCACCCCAAACTTCACCCCAACCCCAAACTTCACCCCAACTCCAAACTTCACCCCAACCCCAATCTTCACCCCAACCCCAAACTTCACCCCAACCCCAAACTTCACCCCAAACCCAAACTTCACCCCAAACTTCACCCCAAACCTAAACTGAACCCCAACTCCAAACTTCACCCCAAACTTCACCCCAATCCCAAACTTCACCCCAACCCCAAACTTCACCCCAACTCCAAACTTCACCCAACCCCAAACTTCACCCCAACTCCAAACTAGGAAGGGTGCAGTCACAATGTTGGGGGTATACTACAGGCCTCCCAACAGCCAGCGGGAGATAGAGGAGCAGATAGGTAGACAGATTTTGGAAAAGAGTAAAAACAACAGGGTTGTGGTGATGGGAGACTTCAACTTCCCCAATATTGACTGGGACTCACTTAGTGCCAGGGGCTTAGACGGGGCGGAGTTTGTAAGGAGCATCCAGGAGGGCTTCTTAAAACAATATGTAGACAGTCCAACTAGGGAAGGGGCGGTACTGGACCTGGTATTGGGGAATGAGCCCGGCCAGGTGGTAGATGTTTCAGTAGGGGAGCATTTCGGTAACAGTGACCACAATTCAGTAAGTTTTAAAGTACTGGTGGACAAGGATAAGAGTGGTCCGAGGATGAATGTGCTAAATTGGGGGAAGGCTAATTATGACAATATTAGGTGGGAACTGAAGAACATAGATTGGGGGCGGATGTTTGAGGGCAAATCAACATCTGACATGTGGGAGGCTTTCAAGTGTCAGTTGAAGGGAATACAGGACAGGCATGTTCCTGTGAGGAAGAAAGATAAATACGGCAATTTTCGGGAACCTTGGATGACGAGTGATATTGTAGGCCTCGTCAAAAAGAAAAAGGAGGCATTTGTCAGGGCTAAAAGGCTGGGAACAGACAAAGCCTGTGTGGCATATAAGGAAAGTAGGAAGGAACTTAAGCAAGGAGTCAGGAGGGCTAGAAGGGGTCATGAAAAGTCATTGGCAAATAGGGTTAAGGAAAATCCCAAGGCTTTTTACACGTACATAAAAAGCAAGAGGGTAGCCAGGGAAAGGGTTGGCCCACTGAAGGATAGGCAAGGGAATCTATGTGTGGAGCCAGAGGAAATGGGCGAGGTACTAAATGAATACTTTGCATCAGTATTCACCAAAGAGAAGGAATTGGTAGATGTTGAGTCTGGAGAAGGGGGTGTAGATAGCCTGGGTCACATTGTGATCCAAAAAGACGAGGTGTTGGGTGTCTTAAAAAATATTAAGGTAGATAAGTCCCCAGGGCCTGATGGGATCTACCCCAGAATACTGAAGGAGGCTGGAGAGGAAATTGCTGAGGCCTTGACAGAAATCTTTGGATCCTCGCTGTCTTCAGGGGATGTCCCGGAGGACTGGAGAATAGCCAATGTTGTTCCTCTGTTTAAGAAGGGTAGCAAGGATAATCCCGGGAACTACAGGCCGGTGAGCCTTACTTCAGTGGTAGGGAAATTACTGGAGAGAATTCTTCGAGACAGGATCTACTCCCATTTGGAAGCAAATGGACGTATTAGTGAGAGGCAGCACGGTTTTGTGAAGGGGAGGTCGTGTCTCACTAACTTGATAGAGTTTTTCGAGGAGGTCACTAAGATGATTGATGCAGGTAGGGCAGTGGATGTTGTCTACATGGACTTCAGTAAGGCCTTTGACAAGGTCCCTCATGGTAGACTAGTACAAAAGGTGAAGTCACACGGGATCAGGGGTGAGCTGGCAAGGTGGATTCAGAACTGGCTAGGCCATAGAAGGCAGAGGGTAGCAATGGAGGGATGCTTTTCTAATTGGAGGGCTGTGACCAGTGGTGTTCCACAGGGATCAGTGCTGGGACCTTTGCTGTTTGTAGTATATATAAATGATTTGGAGGAAAATGTAACTGGTCTGATTAGTAAGTTTGCAGACGACACAAAGGTTGGTGGAATTGCGGATAGCGATGAGGACTGTCTGAGGATACAGCAGGATTTAGATTGTCTGGAGACTTGGGCGGAGAGATGGCAGATGGAGTTTAATCCGGACAAATGTGAGGTAATGCATTTTGGAAGGGCTAATGCAGGTAGGGAATATACAGTAAATGGTAGAACCCTCAAGAGTATTGAAAGTCAAAGAGATCTAGGAGTACAGGTCCACAGGTCATTGAAAGGGGCAACACAGGTGGAGAAGGTAGTCAAGAAGGCATACGGCATGCTTGCCTTCATTGGACGGGGCATTGAGTATAAGAATTGGCAAGTCATGTTGCAGCTGTATAGAACCTTAGTTAGGCCACACTTGGAGTATAGTGTTCAATTCTGGTCGCCACACTACCAGAAGGATGTGGAGGCTTTAGAGAGGGTGCAGAAGAGATTTACCAGAATGTTGCCTGGTATGGAGGGCATAAGCTATGAGGAGCGATTGAATAAACTCGGTTTGTTCTCTCTGGAACGAAGGAGGTTGAGGGGCGACCTGATAGAGGTCTACAAAATTATGAGGGGCATAGACAGAGTGGATAGTCAGAGGCTTTTCCCCAGGGTAGAGGGGTCAATTACTAGGGGGCATAGGTTTAAGGTGAGAGGGGCAAGGTTTAGAGTAGATGTACGAGGCAAGTTTTTTACGCAGAGGGTAGTGGGTGCCTGGAACTCGCTACCGGAGGAGGTAGTGGAAGCAGGGACGATAGGGACATTTAAGGGGCATCTTGACAAATATATGAATAGGATGGGAATAGAAGGATACGGACCCAGGAAGTGTAGAAGATTGTAGTTTAGTCGGGCAGTATGGTCGGCGCGGGCTTGGAGGGCCGAAGGGCCTGTTCCTGTGCTGTACATTTCTTTGTTCTTTGTTCTTTGTTTCACCCCAACCCCAAACTTCACCCCAACTCCAAACTTCACCCCAACCCCAAACTTCACCCCAAACTTCACCCCAACTCCAAACTTCAGCCCAGCTCCAAACTTCACCCCAACCCCAAACTTCAACACAACCCCAAATTTCACCCCAACCCCAAACTTCACCCCAACCCCAAACTTCACCCCACCTCCAAACTTCACCGCAACCCCAAATTTCACCACAGCTCCAAACTTCATCGCAAACTTTACCCCAACCCCAAACTTCACCCCAACCCCAAACTTCACCCCAAATCCACACTTCACCCCAAACTTCACCCCAACCGCAAACTTCACCCCAACCCCAAACTTCACCCCAACCCCAAACTTCACCCCAAACTTCACCCCAACTCCAAACTTCACCCCAACCCCAAACTTCACCCCAACCCCAAACCTCACCCCAACGCCAAACTTCACCCCAACTCCAAACTTCACCCCAACCCCAAACTTCACCACAACCACAAACTTCACCCCAACTCCAAACTTCACCCCAACCCCAAACTTCACCCACACTCCAAACTTCACCCCAACCCCAAACTTCACCCCAGCTCCAAACTTCACCCCAACCCCAAACTTCACCCCAACCCCAAACTTAACCCCAGCCCCAAACTTCACCCCAAACTTCACCCCAACCACAATCTTCAGTCCAACTCCAAACTTCACCACAACCTGAAACTTCACCCCAGCTCCAAACTTCACCCCAAACTTCACCCCAACCCCAAACTTCACCCCAATCCCAAACTTCACCCCAAACTTCACCCCAACCCCAAACTTCACCCCAACTCCAAACTTCACCCCAACCCCAATCTTCACCCCAACCCCAAACTTCACCCCAACCCCAAACTTCACCCCAAACCCAAACTTCACCCCAAACTTCACCCCAAACCTAAACTTAACCCCAACTCCAAACTTCACCCCAAACTTCAGCCCAGCTCCAAACTTCACCCCAACCCCAAACTTCACCCCAACCCCAAACTTCACCACAACCACAAACTTCACCCCAACTCCAAACTTCACCCCAACCCCAAACTTCACCCACACTCCAAACTTCACCCCAACCCCAAACTTCACCCCAGCTCCAAACTTCACCCCAACCCCAAACTTCAACCCAACCTCAAACTTCACCCCAACCCCAGACTTCACCCCAACCCCAAACTTCACCCACACTCCAAACTTACCCCAACCCCAAACTTCACCCCAACTCCAAACTTCACCTTAACTCCAAACTTCACCCCAACTCCAAACTTCACCCCAACTCCAAACTTCACCCCAACTCCGAACTTCACCCCAAAGCCAAACTTCACAGCAACCCCAAACTTCACCCCAACCCCAAACTTCACCCCAAACTTCACCCCAACCGCAAACTTCACCCCAACCCCAAACTTCACCCCAACTCCAAACTTCACCCCAACCCCAAACTTCACCCCAACCCCACACTTCACCCCAACCCCAAACTTCACCCCAACCCCAAACTTTACCCCAACCCCAAACTTTACCCCAAACCCAAACTTCACCCCAACCCCAAACTTCACCCTAATTCCAAACTTCAGCCGAACCCCAAACTTCACCCCAACCCCAAACTTCACCCCAAATCCAAACTTCACCCGACCCCAAACTTCACCCCGACCCCAAACTTCACCCAACCCCAAACTTCACCCCGACCCCAAACTTCACCCCAACCCCAAACTTCACCCCGACCCCAAACTTCACCCCAACTCCAAACTTCACCCCAGCCCCAAACTTCACCCCGACCCCAAACTTCACCCAACCCCAAACTTCACCCTAACCCCAAACTTCACCCAACCCCAAACTTCACCCTAACTCCAAACTTCAACCCAACCCTAAACTTCACCCCAAACTTCACCCCAATCCCAAACTTCACCCCAATCCCAAACTTCACACCAACCCCAAATTTCACCCCAACTCCAAACTTCACCCCAAACCCAAACTTCACCCCAACCTCAAACTTCACCCCAACCCCAGACTTCACCCCAACCACAAACCTCAACCAACTCCAAACTTCACCCCAACTCCAAACTTCACCCCAACTCCAAACTTCACCCCAAACCCAAACTTCACCCCAACCTCAAACTTCACCCCAACCCCAGACTTCACCCCAACCACAAACCTCAACCAACTCCAAACTTCACCCCAACTCCAAACTTCACCCCAACTCCGAACTTCACCCCAACGCCAAACTTCACCGCAACCCCAAACTTCACCCCAACCCCAAACTTCACCCCAACTCCAAACTTCACCCCAACTCCAAACTTCACCCCAACTACAAACTTCACCCCAACTACAAACTTCACCCCAACTACAAACTTCACCCCAACTCCAAACCACTCCAACGCCAAACTTCACCCCAACCCCAAACATCACCCGACTCCAAATTTCACCCCAAACTTCACCCCAATCCCAAACCTCGCCCCAACTCCAAACTTCACCCCAAACTTCACCCCAACCCCAAACTTCACCCCAACTCCAAACTTCACCCCAACCCCAAACTTCACCCCAACTCCAAACTTAACCGCAAACTTTACCCCAACACCAAACTTCGCCCCCAACTCCAAACTTCACCCCAACCCCAAACTTAACCCCAACCTCAAACTTCACCCCAAACCCAAACTTCAGCCCAACCCCAAACTTCACCCCAACCCCAAACTTGACCTCGACTCCAAACTTTACCCCAACCCCAAACTTCACCCTAACCTCAAACATCACCCCAACTCCGAACTTCACCCCAACCCCAAACTTCACCCCAACCACAAATTCACCCCAACCCCAAACTTCACCCCAACTGCAAACTTCACCCCATCCCCAAACTTCACCCCAAACTTCACACCAACCCCAAACTTCACCCCAACTCCAAACTTCACCCCAACTCCAAACTTCACCCCAACCACAAACTTCACCCCAACCACAAACTTCACCCTAACCACAAACTTCTCCCCAACTCCGAACTTCACCCCAACCCGAAACTTCACCCCAACCCCAAACTTCACCCCGACTCCAAACTTCACCCCAACTCCAAACTTCACCCAAAACATCACCCCAACCCCAAACTTAACCCCAGCTCCAAACTTAACCACAACCCCAAACTTAACCCCTACCCCAAACTTCACCCCAACCCCAAACTTCACCCCAACTCCAAACTTCACCCCAACCCCAAATTTCACCACAGCTCCAAACTTCACCGCAAACTTTACCCCAACCCCAAACTTCACCCCAACCGCAAACTTCACCCCAACCCCAAACTTCACCCCAACCCCAAACTTCACCCCAAACTTCACCCCAACTCCAAACTTCACCCCAACCCCAAAGTTCACCCCAACCCCACACTTCACCCCAATCCCAAACTTCACCCCAACCCCAAAATTCACCCCAACTCCAAACTTCAGCCCAGCTCCAAACTTCACCCCAACCCCAAACTTCAACACAACCCCAAATTTCACCCCAACCCCAAACTTCACCCCAACCCCAAACTTCACCCCACCTCCAAACTTCACCGCAACCCCAAATTTCACCACAGCTCCAAACTTCATCGCAAACTTTACCCCAACCCCAAACTTCACCCCAACCCCAAACTTCACCCCAAATCCACACTTCACCCCAAACTTCACCCCAACCGCAAACTTCACCCCAACCCCAAACTTCACCCCAACCCCAAACTTCACCCCAAACTTCACCCCAACTCCAAACTTCACCCCAACCCCAAACTTCACCCCAACCCCAAACCTCACCCCAACGCCAAACTTCACCCCAACCCCAAACTTCACCCCAACCCCAAACTTCACCACAACCACAAACTTCACCCCAACTCCAAACTTCACCCCAACCCCAAACTTCACCCACACTCCAAACTTCACCCCAACCCCAAACTTCACCCCAGCTCCAAACTTCACCCCAACCCCAAACTTCACCCCAACCCCAAACTTAACCCCAGCCCCAAACTTCACCCCAAACTTCACCCCAACCACAATCTTCAGTCCAACTCCAAACTTCACCACAACCTGAAACTTCACCCCAGCTCCAAACTTCACCCCAAACTTCACCCCAACCCCAAACTTCACCCCAATCCCAAACTTCACCCCAAACTTCACCCCAACCCCAAACTTCACCCCAACTCCAAACTTCACCCCAACCCCAATCTTCACCCCAACCCCAAACTTCACCCCAACCCCAAACTTCACCCCAAACCCAAACTTCACCCCAAACTTCACCCCAAACCTAAACTTAACCCCAACTCCAAACTTCACCCCAAACTTCACCCCAACTCCAAACTTCAGCCCAGCTCCAAACTTCACCCCAACCCCAAACTTCACCCCAACCCCAAACTTCACCCCAACTCCAAACTTCACCCCAACCCCAAACTTCACCCCAACCCCAAACTTCACCACAACCACAAACTTCACCCCAACTCCAAACTTCACCCCAACCCCAAACTTCACCCACACTCCAAACTTCACCCCAACCCCAAACTTCACCCCAGCTCCAAACTTCACCCCAACCCCAAACTTCAACCCAACCTCAAACTTCACCCCAACCCCAGACTTCACCCCAACGCCAAACCTCAACCAACTCCAAACTTACCCCAACCCCAAACTTCACCCCAACTCCAAACTTCACCTTAACTCCAAACTTCACCCCAACTCCAAACTTCACCCCAACTCCAAACTTCACCCCAACTCCGAACTTCACCCCAAAGCCAAACTTCACAGCAACCCCAAACTTCACCCCAACCCCAAACTTCACCCCAAACTTCACCCCAACCGCAAACTTCACCCCAACCCCAAACTTCACCCCAACTCCAAACTTCACCCCAACCCCAAACTTCACCCCAACCCCACACTTCACCCCAACCCCAAACTTCACCCCAACCCCAAACTTTACCCCAACCCCAAACTTTACCCCAAACCCAAACTTCACCCCAACCCCAAACTTCACCCTAATTCCAAACTTCAGCCGAACCCCAAACTTCACCCCAACCCCAAACTTCACCCCAAATCCAAACTTCACCCGACCCCAAACTTCACCCCGACCCCAAACTTCACCCATCCCCAAACTTCACCCCGACCCCAAACTTCACCCCAACCCCAAACTTCACCCCGACCCCAAACTTCACCCCAACTCCAAACTTCACCCCAGCCCCAAACTTCACCCCGACCCCAAACTTCACCCAACCCCAAACTTCACCCTAACCCCAAACTTCACCCAGCCCCAAACTTCACCCCGACCCCAAACTTCACCCAACTCCAAACTTCAACCCAACCCTAAACTTCACCCCAAACTTCACCCCAATCCCAAACTTCACCCCAACTCCAAACTTCACCCCAATCCCAAACTTCACCCCAATCCCAAACTTCACCCCAATCCCAAACTTCACACCAACCCCAAATTTCACCCCAACTCCAAACTTCACCCCAAACCCAAACTTCACCCCAACCTCAAACTTCACCCCAACCCCAGACTTCACCCCAACCACAAACCTCAACCAACTCCAAACTTCACCCCAACTCCAAACTTCACCCCAACTCCAAACTTCACCCCAACTCCGAACTTCACCCCAACGCCAAACTTCACCGCAACCCCAAACTTCACCCCAACCCCAAACTTCACCCCAACTCCAAACTTCACCCCAACTCCAAACTTCACCCCAACTACAAACTTCACCCCAACTACAAACTTCACCCCAACTACAAACTTCACCCCAACTCCAAACCACTCCAACGCCAAACTTCACCCCAACCCCAAACATCACCCGACTCCAAATTTCACCCCAAACTTCACCCCAATCCCAAACCTCGCCCCAACTCCAAACTTCACCCCAAACTTCACCCCAACCCCAAACTTCACCCCAACTCCAAACTTCACCCCAACCCCAAACTTCACCCCAACTCCAAACTTAACCGCAAACTTTACCCCAACACCAAACTTCGCCCCCAACTCCAAACTTCACCCCAACCCCAAACTTAACCCCAACCTCAAACTTCACCCCAAACCCAAACTTCAGCCCAACCCCAAACTTCACCCCAACCCCAAACTTGACCTCGACTCCAAACTTTACCCCAACCCCAAACTTCACCCTAACCTCAAACATCACCCCAACTCCGAACTTCACCCCAACCCCAAACTTCACCCCAACCACAAATTCACCCCAACCCCAAGCTTCACCCCAACTGCAAACTTCACCCCATCCCCAAACTTCACCCCAAACTTCACACCAACCCCAAACTTCACCCCAACTCCAAACTTCACCCCAACTCCAAACTTCACCCCAACCACAAACTTCACCCCAACCACAAACTTCACCCTAACCACAAACTTCTCCCCAACTCCGAACTTCACCCCAACCCGAAACTTCACCCCAACCCCAAACTTCACCCCGACTCCAAACTTCACCCCAACTCCAAACTTCACCCAAAACATCACCCCAACCCCAAACTTAACCCCAGCTCCAAACTTAACCACAACCCCAAACTTAACCCCTACCCCAAACTTCACCCCAACCCCAAACTTCACCCCAACTCCAAACTTCACCCCAACCCCAAATTTCACCACAGCTCCAAACTTCACCGCAAACTTTACCCCAACCCCAAACTTCACCCCAACCGCAAACTTCACCCCAACCCCAAACTTCACCCCAACCCCAAACTTCACCCCAAACTTCACCCCAACTCCAAACTTCACCCCAACCCCAAAGTTCACCCCAACCCCACACTTCACCCCAACCCCAAACTTCACCACAACCCCAAACTTTACCCCAACCCCAAACTTTACACCAACCCCAAACTTCACCCCAACCCCAAACTTCACCCGAACCCCAAACTTCACACCAACCCCCAACTTCACCCCAACTCCAAACTTCACCCAACCCCAAACTTCACCCAACCCCAAACTTCACCCCGACCCCAAACTTCACCCAACCCCAAACTTCACCCCGACCCCAAACTTCACCCCAACCCCAAACTTCACCCCGACCCCAAACTTCACCCCAACTCCAAACTTCACCACAGCCCCAAACTTCACCCCGACCCCAAACTTCACCCAACCCCAAACTTCACCCTAACCCCAAACTTCACCCTAACTCCAAACTTCACCCCAACCCTAAACTTCACCCCAAACTTCACCCCAATCCCAAACTTCACCCCAATCCCAAACTTCACACCAACCCCAAATTTCACCCCAACTCCAAACTTCACCCCAAACCCAAACTTCACCCCAACCTCAAACTTCACCCCAACCCCAGACTTCACCCCAACCCCAAACCTCAACCAACTCCAAACTTACCCCAACCCCAAACTTCACCCCAACCCCAAACTTCACCTTAACTCCAAACTTCACCCCAACTCCAAACTTCACCCCAACTCCAAACTTCACCCCAACTCCGAACTTCACCCCAACGCCAAACTTCACCGCAACCCCAAACTTCACCCCAACCCCAAACTTCACCCCAACTCCAAACTTCACCCCAACTCCAAACTTCACCCCAACTACAAACTTCACCCCAACCCCAAACTTCACCCGAACCCCAAACTTCACACCAACCCCAAACTTCACCCCAACTCCAAACTTCACCCAACCCCAAACTTCACCCAACCCCAAACTTCACCCCGACCCCAAACTTCACCCAACCCCAAACTTCACCCCGACCCCAAACTTCACCCCAACCCCAAACTTCACCCCGACCCCAAACTTCACCCCAACTCCAAACTTCACCCCAGCCCCAAACTTCACCCCGACCCCAAACTTCACCCAACCCCAAACTTCACCCTAACCCCAAACTTCACCCTAACTCCAAACTTCACCCCAACCCTAAACTTCACCCAAACTTCACCCCAATCCCAAACTTCACCCCAATCCTAAACTTCACACCAACCCCAAATTTCACCCCAACTCCAAACTTCACCCCAAACCCAAACTTCACCCCAACCTCAAACTTCACCCCAACCCCAGACTTCACCCCAACCCCAAACCTCAACCAACTCCAAACTTACCCCAACCCCAAACTTCACCCCAACCCCAAACTTCACCTTAACTCCAAACTTCACCCCAACTCCAAACTTCACCCAACTCCAAACTTCACCCCAACTCCAAACTTCACCCCAACTCCGAACTTCACCCCAACGCCAAACTTCATCGCAACCCCAAACTTCACCCCAACCCCAAACTTCACCCCAAACTTCACCCCAACTCCAAACTTCACCCCAACTCCAAACTTCACCCCAACTCCAAACTTCACCCCAACTACAAACTTCACCCCAACTACAAACTTCACCCCAACTCCAAACCACTCCAACGCCAAACTTCACCCCAACCCCAAACATCACCCGACTCCAAATTTCACCCCAAACTTCACCCCAATCCCAAACCTCGCCCCAACTCCAAACTTCACCCCAAACTTCACCCCAACCCCAAACTTCACCCCAACTCCAAACTTCACCCCAACCCCAAACTTCACCCCAATTCCAAACTTAACCGCAAACTTTACCCCAACACCAAACTTCGCCCCCAACTCCAAACTTCACCCCAACCCCAAACTTCACCCCAACCTCAAACTTCACCCCAAACCCAAACTTCAGCCCAACCCCAAACTTCACCCCAACCCCAAACTTGACCTCGACTCCAAACTTTACCCCAACCCCAAACTTCACCCTAACCTCAAACATCACCCCAACTCCGAACTTCACCCCAACCCCAAACTTCACCCCAACCCCAAATTCACCCCAACCCCAAACTTCAACCCAACTGCAAACTTCACCCCATCCCCAAACTTCACCCCAAACTTCACCCCAACCCCAAACTTCACCCCAACTCCAAACTTCACCCCAACTCCAAACTTCACCCCAACCACAAACTTCACCCCAACCACAAACTTCACCCTAACCACAAACTTCTCCCCAACTCCGAACTTCACCCCAACCCGAAACTTCACCCCAACCCCAAACTTCACCCCGACTCCAAACTTCTCCCCAACTCCAAACTTCACCCAAAACATCACCCCAACCCCAAACTTAACCCCAACTCCAAACTTAACCACAACCCCAAACTTAACCCCTACCCCAAACTTCACCCCAACCCCAAACTTCACCCCAACTCCAAACTTCACCCCAACCCCAAATTTCACCACAGCTCCAAACTTCACCGCAAACTTTACCCCAACCCCAAACTTCACCCCAACCGCAAACTTCACCCCAAATCCACACTTCACCACAAACTTCACCCCAACCGCAAACTTCACCCCAACCCCAAACTTCACCCCAACCCCAAACTTCACCCCAAACTTCACCCCAACTCCAAACTTCACCCCAACCCCAAAGTTCACCCCAACCCCACACTTCACCCCAACCCCAAACTTCACCACAACCCCAAACTTTACCCCAACCCCAAACTTTACACCAACCCCAAACTTCACCCCAACCCCAAACTTCACCCGAACCCCAAACTTCACACCAACCCCAAACTTCACCCCAACTCCAAACTTCACCCAACCCCAAACTTCACCCCGACGCCAAACTTCACCCAACCCCAAACTTCACCCCGACCCCAAACTTCACCCCAACGCCAAACTTCACCCCGACCCCAAACTTCACCCCAACTCCAAACTTCACCCCAGCCCCAAACTTCACCCCGACCCCAAACTTCACCCATCCCCAAACTTCACCCTAACCCCAAACTTCACCCTAACTCCAAACTTCACCCCAACCCTAAACTTCACCCCAAACTTCACCCCAATCCCAAACTTCACCCCAACTCCAAACTTCACCCCAAACCCAAACTTCACCCCAACCGCAAACTTCACCCCAACTCCAAACTTCACCCCACCCCCAAACCTCAATCAACTCCAAACTTACCCCAACCCCAAACTTCACCCCAACCCCAAACTTCACCTTAACTCCAAACTTCACCCCAACTCCAAACTTCACCCCAACTCCAAACCTCAATCAACTCCAAACTTACCCCAACCCCAAACTTCACCCCAACCCCAAACTTCACCTTAACTCCAAACTTCACCCCAACTCCAAACTTCACCCCAACTCCAAACTTCACCCCAACTCCAAACTTCACCCCAACGCCAAACTTCACCCCAACGCCAAACTTCACCCCAACTCCAAACTTCACCCCAAACTTCACCACAACTCCAAACTTCACCCCAACTCCAAACTTCACCCCTACTACAAACTTCACCCCAACTACAAACTTCACCCCAACTCCAAACCACTCCAACGCCAAACTTCACCCCAACCCCAAACATCACCCGACTCCAAACTTCACCCCAAACTTCACCCCAACTCCAAACTTCACCCCATCCCCAAACTTCACCCCAAACTTCACCCCAATCCCAAACTTCACCCCAACCCCAAATTTCACCCCAGCTCCAAACTTCACCCCAACCCCAAACTTCACCCCAACCCCAAATTTCACCCCAACCCCACACTTCGCCCCAACCCCAAACTTCACCCCAAACTTCACCCCAACCCCAAACTTAACCCCAACCCCAAACTTCACCCCAAACTTCACCCCAACCCCAAACTTCAGTCCAACTCCAAACTTCACCACAACCTCAAACTTCACCCCAGCTCCAAACTTCACCCGAAACTTCACCCCAACCCCAAACTTCACCCCAATCCCAAACTTCACCCCAAACTTCACCCCAACCCCAAACTTCACCCCAACTCCAAACTTCACCCCAAACTTCACCCCAACCCCAAACTTAACCCCAACCCCAAACTTCACCCCAAACTTCACCCCAACCACAATCTTCAGTCCAACTCCAAACTTCACCACAACCTCAAACTTCACCCCAGCTCCAAACTTCACCCCAAACTTCACCCCAACCCCAAACTTCACCCCAATCCCAAACTTCACCCCAAACTTCACCCCAACCCCAAACTTCACCCCAACTCCAAACTTCACCCCAACCCCAATCTTCACCCCAACCCCAAACTTCACCCCAACCCCAAACTTCACCCCAAACTTCACCCCAAACCTAAACTTAACCCCAACCCCAAACTTCACCCCAAACTTCACCCCAATCCCAAACTTCTCCCCAATCCCAAACTTCACCCCAAACTTCACCCCAACTCCAAATTTCACCCCAACCCCAAACTTCACCCCAAACTTCACCCCAATCCCAAACTTCACCCCAATCCCAAACTTCACCCCAAACTTCGCCCCAACTCCAGACTTCACCCCAGCTCCAAACTTCACCCCAAACTTCACCCCAATCCCAAACTTCACCCCAAACTTCGCCCCAACTCCAGACTTCACCCCAACTCCAAACTTCACCCCAACCCCAAAATTCACCCCAACCCCAAATTTCACCCCAGCTCCAAACTTCACCCCAACCCCAAACTTCACCCCAACCCCAAATTTCACCCCAACCCCACACTTCGCCCCAACCCCAAACTTCACCCCAAACTTTACCCCAACCCCAAACTTCATTCCAACCCCAAACTTCACACCATCCCCAAACTTCACCCCGACCCCAAACTTGATCCCAACTCCAAACTTCACCCCAAACCTCACCCCAACTCCAAACTTCACCCCAACCCCAAACTTCACCACTAATTCACACTTCACCCCAAACTTCACCCCAACCCCAAACTTCACCCCAATCTTCACCCCAAGCCCAAACTTCAGCCGAACTCCAAACTTCACCCCAACCCCAAACTTCACCCCAAATCCACACTTCACCCCAAACTTCACCCCAACCGCAAACTTCACCCCAACCCCAAACTTCACCCCAACCCCAAACTTCACCCCAAACTTCACCCCAACTCCAAACTTCACCCCAACCCCAAACTTCACCCCCACCACAAACTTCACCCCAACCACAAACTTCACCCCAACTCCAAACTTCACCCCAACCCCAAACTTCAACCAAACTCCAAACTTCACCCCAACCCCAAACATCACCCGACTCCAAATTTCACCCCAAACTTCACCCCAATCCCAAACCTCGCCCCAACTCCAAACTTCACCCCAAACTTCACCCCAACCCCAAACTTCACCCCAACTCCAAACTTCACCCCAACCCCAAACTTCACCCCAACTCCAAACTTAACCGCAAACTATACCCCAACACCAAACTTCGCCCCCAACTCCAAACTTCACCCCAACCCCAAACTTCACCCCAACCTCAAACTTCACCCCAAACCCAAACTTCAGCCCAACCCCAAACTTCACCCCAACCCCAAACTTGACCTCGACTCCAAACTTTACCCCAACCCCAAACTTCACCCTAACCTCAAACATCACCCCAACACCGAACTTCACCCCAACCCCAAACTTCACCCCAACCCCAAATTCACCCCAACCCCAAACTTCACCCCAACTCCAAACTTCACCCCATCCCCAAACTTCACCCCAAACTTCACCCCAACCCCAAACTTCACCCCAACTCCAAACTTCACCCCAACTCCAAACTTCACCCCAACCACAAACTTCACCCCAACCACAAACTTCACCCTAACCTCAAACTTCTCCCCAACTCCGAACTTCACCCCAACCCGAAACTTCACCCCAACCCCAAACTTCACCCCGACTCCAAACTTCACCCCAACTCCAAACTTCACCCAAAACATCACCCCAACCCCAAACTTAACCCCAACTCCAAACTTAACCACAACCCCAAACTTAACCGCTACCCCAAACTTCACCCCAACCCCAAACTTCACCCCAACTCCAAACTTCACCCCAACCCCAAATTTCACCACAGCTCCAAACTTCACCACAAACTTCACCCCAACCGCAAACTTCACCCCAACCCCAAACTTCACCCCAACCCCAAACTTCACCCCAAACTTCACCCCAACCCCAAACTTCACCCCAAACTTCACCCCAACTCCAAACTTCACCCCAACCCCAAAGTTCACCCCAACCCCACACTTCACCCCAACCCCAAACTTCACCACAACCCCAAACTTTACCCCAACCCCAAACTTTACCCCAACCCCAAACTTCACCCCAACCCCAAACTTCACCCGAACCCCAAACTTCACACCAACCCCAAACTTCACCCCAACTCCAAACTTCACCCAACCCCAAACTTCACCCCGACGCCAAACTTCACCCAACCCCAAACTTCACCCCGACCCCAAACTTCACCCCAACGCCAAACTTCACCCCGACCCCAAACTTCACCCCAACTCCAAACTTCACCCCAGCCCCAAACTTCACCCCGACCCCAAACTTCACCCATCCCCAAACTTCACCCTAACCCCAAACTTCACCCTAACTCCAAACTTCACCCCAACCCTAAACTTCACCCCAAACTTCACCCCAATCCCAAACTTCACCCCAATCCCAAACTTCACACCAACCCCAAATTTCACCCCAACTCCAAACTTCACCCCAAACCCAAACTTCACCCCAACCTCAAACTTCACCCCAACCCCAGACTTCACCCCAACCCCAAACCTCAACCAACTCCAAACTTACCCCAACCCCAAACTTCACCCCAACCCCAAACTTCACCTTAACTCCAAACTTCACCCCAACTCCAAACTTCACCCCAACTCCAAACTTCACCCCAACTCCAAACTTCACCCCAACTCCGAACTTCACCCCTACGCCAAACTTCACCGCAACCCCAAACTTCACCCCAACCCCAAACTTCACCCCAAACCTCACCCCAACTCCAAACTTCACCCCAACTCCAAACTTCACCCCAACTCCAAACTTCACCCCAACTACAAACTTCACCCCAACTACAAACTTCACCCCAACTCCAAACCACTCCAACGCCAAACTTCACCCCAACCCCAAACTTCAGCCCAGCTCCAAACTTCACCCCAACCCCAAACTTCAACACAACCCCAAATTTCACCCCAACCCCACACTTCGCCCCAACTCCAGACTTCACCCCAACTCCAAACTTCACCCCAACCCCAAAATTCACCCCAACCCCAAATTTCACCCCAGCTCCAAACTTCACCCCAACCCCAAACTTCACCCCAACCCCAAATTTCACCCCAACCCCACACTTCGCCCCAACCCCAAACTTCACCCCAAACTTTACCCCAACCCCAAACTTCATTCCAACCCCAAACTTCACACCATCCCCAAACTTCACCCCGACCCCAAACTTGATCCCAACTCCAAACTTCAGCCCAGCTCCAAACTTCACCCCAACCCCAAACTTCAACACAACCCCAAATTTCACCCCAACCCCACACTTCGCCCCAACTCCAGACTTCACCCCAACTCCAAACTTCACCCCAACCCCAAAATTCACCCCAACCCCAAATTTCACCCCAGCTCCAAACTTCACCCCAACCCCAAACTTCACCCCAACCCCAAATTTCACCCCAACCCCACACTTCGCCCCAACCCCAAACTTCACCCCAAACTTTACCCCAACCCCAAACTTCATTCCAACCCCAAACTTCACACCATCCCCAAACTTCACCCCGACCCCAAACTTGATCCCAACTCCAAACTTCACCCCAAACCTCACCCCAACTCCAAACTTCACCCCAACCCCAAACTTCACCACAAATTCACACTTCACCCCAAACTTCACCCCAACCCCAAACTTCACCCCAATCTTCACCCCAAGCCCAAACTTCAGCCGAACTCCAAACTTCACCCCAACCCCAAACTTCACCCCAAATCCACACTTCATCCCAAACTTCACCCCAACCGCAAACTTCACCCCAACCCCAAACTTCACCCCAACCCCAAACTTCACCCCAAACTTCACCCCAACTCCAAACTTCACCCCAACCCCAAACTTCACCCCCACCACAAACTTCACCCCAACTCCAAACTTCACCCCAACTCCAAACTTCACCCCAACCCCAAACTTCAACCAAACTCCAAACTTCACCCCAACCCCAAACATCACCCGACTCCAAATTTCACCCCAAACTTCACCCCAATCCCAAACCTCGCCCCAACTCCAAACTTCACCCCAAACTTCACCCCAACCCCAAACTTCACCCCAACTCCAAACTTCACCCCAACCCCAAACTTCACCCCAACTCCAAACTTAACCGCAAACTATACCCCAACACCAAACTTCGCCCCCAACTCCAAACTTCACCCCAACCCCAAACTTCACTCCAACCTCAAACTTCACCCCAAACCCAAACTTCAGCCCAACCCCAAACTTCACCCCAACCCCAAACTTGACCTCGACTCCAAACTTTACCCCAACCCCAAACTTCACCCTAACCTCAAACATCACCCCAACACCGAACTTCACCCCAACCCCAAACTTCACCCCAACCCCAAATTCACCCCAACCCCAAACTTCACCCCAACTCCAAACTTCACCCCATCCCCAAACTTCACCCCAAACTTCACCCCAACCCCAAACTTCACCCCAACTCCAAACTTCACCCCAACTCCAAACTTCACCCCAACCACAAACTTCACCCCAACCACAAACTTCACCCTAACCTCAAACTTCTCCCCAACTCCGAACTTCACCCCAACCCGAAACTTCACCCCAACTCCAAACTTCACCCCGACTCCAAACTTCACCCCAACTCCAAACTTCACCCAAAACATCACCCCAACCCCAAACTTAACCCCAACTCCAAACTTAACCACAACCCCAAACTTAACCCCTACCCCAAACTTCACCCCAACCCCAAACTTCACCCCAACCCCAAACTTCACCCCAACTCCAAACTTCACCCAAAACATCACCCCAACCCCAAACTTAACCCCAACTCCAAACTTAACCACAACCCCAAACTTAACCCCTACCCCAAACTTCACCCCAACCCCAAACTTCACCCCAACCCGAAACTTCACCCCAACTCCAAACTTCACCCCGACTCCAAACTTCACCCCAACTCCAAACTTCACCCAAAACATCACCCCAACCCCAAACTTAACCCCAACTCCAAACTTAACCACAACCCCAAACTTAACCCCTACCCCAAACTTCAACCCAACCCCAAACTTCACCCCAACTCCAAACTTCACCCCAACCCCAAATTTCACCACAGCTCCAAACTTCACCACAAACTTCACCCCAACCGCAAACTTCACCCCAACCCCAAACTTCACCCCAACCCCAAACTTCACCCCAAACTTCACCCCAACCCCAAACTTCACCCCAAACTGCACCCCAACTCCAAACTTCACCCCAACCCCAAAGTTCACCCCAACCCCAAACTTCACCCCAAACTTCACCCCAACCCCAAACTTCACCCCAAACTGCACCCCAACTCCAAACTTCACCCCAACCCCAAACTTCACCACAACCCCAAACTTTACCCCAACCCCAAACTTTACCCCAACCCCAAACTTTACCCCAACCCCAAACTTCACCCCAACCCCAAACTTCACCCGAACCCCAAACTTCACACCAACCCCAAACTTCACCCCAACTCCAAACTTCACCCAACCCCAAACTTCACCCCGACGCCAAACTTCACCCAACCCCAAACTTCACCCCGACCCCAAACTTCACCCCAACGCCAAACTTCACCCCGACCCCAAACTTCACCCCAACTCCAAACTTCACCCCAGCCCCAAACTTCACCCCGACCCCAAACTTCACCCATCCCCAAACTTCACCCTAACCCCAAACTTCACCCTAACTCCAAACTTCACCCCAACCCTAAACTTCACCCCAAACTTCACCCCAATCCCAAACTTCACCCCAATCCCAAACTTCACACCAACCCCAAATTTCACCCCAACTCCAAACTTCACCCCAAACCCAAACTTCACCCCAACCTCAAACTTCACACCAACCCCAGACTTCACCCCAACCCCAAACCTCAACCAACTCCAAACTTACCCCAACCCCAAACTTCACCCCAACCCCAAACTTCACCTTAACTCCAAACTTCACCCCAACTCCAAACTTCACCCCAACTCCAAACTTCACCCCAACTCCAAACTTCACCCCAACTCCGAACTTCACCCCAACGCCAAACTTCACCGCAACCCCAAACTTCACCCCAACCCCAAACTTCACCCCAAACTTCACCCCAACTCCAAACTTCACCCCAACTCCAAACTTCACCCCAACTCCAAACTTCACCCCAACTACAAACTTCACCCCAACTACAAACTTCACCCCAACTCCAAACCACTCCAACGCCAAACTTCACCCCAACCCCAAACATCACCCGACTCCAAATTTCACCCCAAACTTCACCCCAATCCCAAACCTCGCCCCAACTCCAAACTTCACCCCAAACTTCACCCCAACCCCAAACTTCACCCCAACTCCAAACTTCACCCCAACCCCAAACTTCACCCCAACTCCAAACTTAACCGCAAACTTTACCCCAACACCAAACTTCGCCCCCAACTCCAAACTTCACCCCAACCCCAAACTTCACCCCAACCTCAAACTTCACCCCAAACCCAAACTTCAGCCCAACCCCAAACTTCACCCCAACCCCAAACTTGACCTCGACTCCAAACTTTACCCCAACCCCAAACTTCACCCTAACCTCAAACATCACCCCAACTCCGAACTTCACCCCAACCCCAAACTTCACCCCAACCCCAAATTCACCCCAACCCCAAACTTCACCCCAACTGCAAACTTCACCCCATCCCCAAACTTCACCCCAAACTTCACCCCAACCCCAAACTTCACCCCAACTCCAAACTTCACCCCAACTCCAAACTTCACCCCAACCACAAACTTCACCCCAACCACAAACTTCACCCTAACCGCAAACTTCTCCCCAACTCCGAACTTCACCCCAACCCGAAACTTCACCCCAAACCCCAAACTTCACCCCGACTCCAAACTTAACCCCAACTCCAAACTTCACCCAAAACATCACCCCAACCCCAAACTTAACCCCAACTCCAAACTTAACCACAACCCCAAACTTAACCCCTACCCCAAACTTCACCCCAACCCCAAACTTCACCCCAACTCCAAACTTCACCCCAACCCCAAATTTCACCACAGCTCCAAACTTCACCGCAAACTTTACCCCAACCCCAAACTTCACCCCAACCGCAAACTTCACCCCAAATCCACACTTCACCACAAACTTCACCCCAACCGCAAACTTCACCCCAACCCCAAACTTCACCCCAACCCCAAACTTCACCCCAAACTTCACCCCAACTCCAAACTTCACCCCAACCCCAAAGTTCACCCCAACCCCACACTTCACCCCAACCCCAAACTTCACCACAACCCCAAACTTTACCCCAACCCCAAACTTTACACCAACCCCAAACTTCACCCCAACCCCAAACTTCACCCGAACCCCAAACTTCACACCAACCCCAAACTTCACCCCGACCCCAAACTTCACCCAACCCCAAACTTCACCCCGACCCCAAACTTCACCCCAACGCCAAACTTCACCCCGACCCCAAACTTCACCCCAACTCCAAACTTCACCCCAGCCCCAAACTTCACCCCGACCCCAAACTTCACCCATCCCCAAACTTCACCCTAACCCCAAACTTCACCCTAACTCCAAACTTCACCCCAACCCTAAACTTCACCCCAAACTTCACCCCAATCCCAAACTTCACCCCAATCCCAAACTTCACCCCAAACTTCAGCCCTACACCAAATTTCACCCCAACTCCAAACTTCACCCCAAACCCAAACTTCACCCCAACCGCAAACTTCACCCCAACTCCAAACTTCACCCCACCCCCAAACCTCAATCAACTCCAAACTTACCCTAACCCCAAACTTCACCCCAACCCCAAACTTCACCTTAACTCCAAACTTCACCCCAACTCCAAACTTCACCCCAACTCCAAACCTCAATCAACTCCAAACTTACCCCAACCCCAAACTTCACCCCAACCCCAAACTTCACCTTAACTCCAAACTTCACCCCAACTCCAAACTTCACCCCAACTCCAAACTTCACCCCAACTCCAAACTTCACCCCAACGCCAAACTTCACCCCAACGCCAAACTTCACCCCAACGCCAAACTTCACCCCAACCCCAAACTTCACCCCAAACTTCACCACAACTCCAAACTTCACCCCAACTCCAAACTTCACCCCTACTACAAACTTCACCCCAACTACAAACTTCACCCCAACTCCAAACCACTCCAACGCCAAACTTCACCCCAACCCCAAACATCACCCGACTCCAAACTTCACCCCAAACTTCACCCCAACTCCAAACTTCACCCCATCCCCAAACTTCACCCCAAACTTCACCCCAACCCCAAACTTAACCCCAACCCCAAACTTCACCCCAAACTTCACCCCAACCCCAAACTTCAGTCCAACTCCAAACTTCACCACAACCTCAAACTTCACCCCAGCTCCAAACTTCACCCGAAACTTCACCCCAACCCCAAACTTCACCCCAATCCCAAACTTCACCCCAAACTTCACCCCAACCCCAAACTTCACCCCAACTCCAAACTTCACCCCAAACTTCACCCCAACCCCAAACTTAACCCCAACCCCAAACTTCACCCCAAACTTCACCCCAACCACAATCTTCAGTCCAACTCCAAACTTCACCACAACCTCAAACTTCACCCCAGCTCCAAACTTCACCCCAAACTTCACCCCAACCCCAAACTTCACCCCAATCCCAAACTTCACCCCAAACTTCACCCCAACCCCAAACTTCACCCCAACTCCAAACTTCACCCCAACCCCAATCTTCACCCCAACCCCAAACTTCACCCCAACCCCAAACTTCACCCCAAACTTCACCCCAAACCTAAACTTAACCCCAACCCCAAACTTCACCCCAAACTTCACCCCAATCCCAAACTTCACCCCAACCCCAAACTTCACCCCAACTCCATACTTCAGCCCAGCTCCAAACTTCACCCCAACCCCAAACTTCAACACAACCCCAAATTTCACCCCAACCCCACACTTCGCCCCAACTCCAGACTTCACCCCAACTCCAAACTTCACCCCAACCCCAAAATTCACCCCAACCCCAAATTTCACCCCAGCTCCAAACTTCACCCCAACCCCAAACTTCACCCCAACCCCAAATTTCACCCCAACCCCACACTTCGCCCCAACCCCAAACTTCACCCCAAACTTTACCCCAACCCCAAACTTCATTCCAACCCCAAACTTCACACCATCCCCAAACTTCACCCCGACCCCAAACTTGATCCCAACTCCAAACTTCACCCCAAACCTCACCCCAACTCCAAACTTCACCCCAACCCCAAACTTCACCACAAATTCACACTTCACCCCAAACTTCACCCCAACCCCAAACTTCACCCCAACCCCAAACTTCACCCCAATCTTCACCCCAAGCCCAAACTTCAGCCGAACTCCAAACTTCACCCCAACCCCAAACTTCACCCCAAATCCACACTTCACCCCAAACTTCACCCCAACCGCAAACTTCACCCCAACCCCAAACTTCACCCCAACCCCAAACTTCACCCCAAACTTCACCCCAACTCCAAACTTCACCCCAACCCCAAACTTCACCCCCACCACAAACTTCACCCCAACCACAAACTTCACCCCAACTCCAAACTTCACCCCAACCCCAAACTTCAACCAAACTCCAAACTTCACCCCAACCCCAAACATCACCCGACTCCAAATTTCACCCCAAACTTCACCCCAATCCCAAACCTCGCCCCAACTCCAATCTTCACCCCAAACTTCACCCCAACCCCAAACTTCACCCCAACTCCAAACTTCACCCCAACCCCAAACTTCACCCCAACTCCAAACTTAACCGCAAACTATACCCCAACACCAAACTTCGCCCCCAACTCCAAACTTCACCCCAACCCCAAACTTCACCCCAACCTCAAACTTCACCCCAAACCCAAACTTCAGCCCAACCCCAAACTTCACCCCAACCCCAAACTTGACCTCGACTCCAAACTTTACCCCAACCCCAAACTTCACCCTAACCTCAAACATCACCCCAACACCGAACTTCACCCCAACCCCAAACTTCACCCCAACCCCAAATTCACCCCAACCCCAAACTTCACCCCAACTCCAAACTTCACCCCATCCCCAAACTTCACCCCAAACTTCACCCCAACCCCAAACTTCACCCCAACTCCAAACTTCACCCCAACTCCAAACTTCACCCCAACCACAAACTTCACCCCAACCACAAACTTCACCCTAACCTCAAACTTCTCCCCAACTCCGAACTTCACCCCAACCCGAAACTTCACCCCAACCCCAAACTTCACCCCGACTCCAAACTTCACCCCAACTCCAAACTTCACCCAAAACATCACCCCAACCCCAAACTTAACCCCAACTCCAAACTTAACCACAACCCCAAACTTAACCCCTACCCCAAACTTCACCCCAACCCCAAACTTCACCCCAACTCCAAACTTCACCCCAACCCCAAATTTCACCACAGCTCCAAACTTCACCACAAACTTCACCCCAACCGCAAACTTCACCCCAACCCCAAACTTCACCCCAACCCCAAACTTCACCCCAAACTTCACCCCAACCCCAAACTTCACCCCAAACTTCACCCCAACTCCAAACTTCACCCCAACCCCAAAGTTCACCCCAACCCCACACTTCACCCCAACCCCAAACTTCACCACAACCCCAAACTTTACCCCAACCCCAAACTTTACCCCAACCCCAAACTTCACCCCAACCCCAAACTTCACCCGAACCCCAAACTTCACACCAACGCCAAACTTCACCCCAACTCCAAACTTCACCCAACCCCAAACTTCACCCCGACGCCAAACTTCACCCAACCCCAAACTTCACCCCGACCCCAAACTTCACCCCAACGCCAAACTTCACCCCGACCCCAAACTTCACCCCAACTCGAAACTTCACCCCAGCCCCAAACTTCACCCCGACCCCAAACTTCACCCATCCCCAAACTTCACCCTAACCCCAAACTTCACCCTAACTCCAAACTTCACCCCAACCCTAAACTTCACCCCAAACTTCACCCCAATCCCAAACTTCACCCCAATCCCAAACTTCACCCCAAACTTCAGCCCTACACCAAATTTCACCCCAACTCCAAACTTCACCCCAAACCCAAACTTCACCCCAACCGCAAACTTCACCCCAACTCCAAACTTCACCCCACCCCCAAACCTCAATCAACTCCAAACTTACCCCAACCCCAAACTTCACCCCAACCCCAAACTTCACCTTAACTCCAAACTTCACCCCAACTCCAAACTTCACCCCAACTCCAAACTTCACTCCAACGCCAAACTTCACCCCAACCCCAAACTTCACCCCAAACTTCACCACAACTCCAAACTTCACCCCAACTCCAAACTTCACCCCAACTACAAACTTCACCCCAACTACAAACTTCACCCCAACTCCAAACCACTCCAACGCCAAACTTCACCCCAACCGCAAACATCACCCGACTCCAAACTTCACCCCAAACTTCACCCCAACCCCAAACCTCACCCGAACTCCAAACTTCACCCCAAACTTCACCCCAACCCCAAACTTCACCCCTCCAAACTTCACCCCAACCCAAACTTCACCCCAACTCCAAACTTCACCGCAAACTTTACCCCAACACCAAACTTCGCCCCCAACTCCAAACTTCACCCCAACCCCAAACTTCACCCCAACCTCAACTTCACCCCAAACTCAAACTTCAGCCCAACCCCAAACTTCACCCCAACCCCAAACTTGACCTCGACTCCAAACTTCACCCCAACCCCAAACTTCACCCTAACCTCAAACATCACCCCAACTCCGAACTTCACCCCAACCCTAAACTTCACCCCAACCCCAAACTTCACCCCAACTCCAAACTTCACCACAACCCCAAACTTCACCCCAACTCCAAACTTCACCCCATCCCCAAACTTCACCCCAAACTTCACCCTAACCCCAAACTTAACCCCAACCCCAAACTTCACCCCAAACTTCACCCCAACCCCAAACTTCACCCCAACTCCAAACTTCACCCCAACCCCAAATTTCACCACAGCTCCAAACTTCACCGCAAACTTTACCCCAACCCCAATCTTCGCCCCAACCCCAAACTTCATCCCAACTCCAAACTTCACCCCAACTCCAGACTTCATCCCAACTCCAAACTTCACCCCCAACTCCAATCTTCAACCCAAATCCAAACTTCACCCCAACCCCAAACTTCACCCCAACCCCAAACTTCACCCCAACCACAATCTTCAGTCCAACTCCAAACTTCACCACAACCTCAAACTTCACCCCAGCTCCAAACTTCACCCCAAACTTCACCCCAACCCCAAACTTCACCCCAATCCCAAACTTCACCCCAAACTTCACCCCAACCCCAAACTTCACCCCAACTCCAAACTTCACCCCAACCCCAATCTTCACCCCAACCCCAAACTTCACCCCAACCCCAAACTTCACCCCAACCCCAAACTTCACCCCAAACTTCACCCCAATCCCAAACTTCACCCCAACCCCAAACTTCACCCCAACCCCAAACTTCACCCCAATCCCAAACTTCACCCCAAACTTCACCCCAACCCCAAACTTCACCCCAACTCCAAACTTCACCCCAACCCCAATCTTCACCCCAACCCCAAACTTCACCCCAACCCCAAACTTCACCCCAACCCCAAACTTCACCCCAAACTTCACCCCAATCCCAAACTTCACCCCAACCCCAAACTTCACCCCAACACCAAACTTCACCCCAAACTTCACCCCAATCCCAAACTTCACCCCAACCCCAAACTTCACCCCAAACTTCACCCCAATCCCAAACTTCACCCCAACCCCAAACTTCACCCCAACTCCAAACTTCAGCCCAGCTCCAAACTTCACCCCAACCCCAAACTTCAACACAACCCCAAATTTCACCGCAACCCCACACTTCGCCCCAACTCCAGACTTCACCCCAACTCCAAACTTCACCCCAACCCCAAAATTCACCCCAACCCCAAATTTCACCCCAGCTCCAAACTTCACCCCAACCCCAAACTTCACCCCAACCCCAAATTTCACCCCAACCCCACACTTCGCCCCAACTCCAAATTTCGCCCCAACCCCAAACTTCACCCCAAACTTTACCCCAACCCCAAACTTCATTCCAACCCCAAACTTCACACCATCCCCAAACTTCACCCCGACCCCAAACTTGATCCCAACTCCAAACTTCACCCCAAACCTCATCCCAACTCCAAACTTCACCCCAACCCCAAACTTCACCACAAATTCACACTTCACCCCAAACTTCACCCCAACCCCAAACTTCACCCCAACCCCAAACTACACCCCAATCTTCACCCCATGCCCAAACTTCAGCCGAACTCCAAACTTCACCCCAACCCCAAACTTCACCCCAAATCCACACTTCACCCCAAACTTCACCCCAACCGCAAACTTCACCCCAACCCCAAACTTCACCCCAACCCCAAACTTCACCCCAAACTTCACCCCAACTCCAAACTTCACCCCAACCCCAAACTTCACCCCAACCCCACACTTCACCCCAACCCCAAACTTCACCCCAACCCCAAACTTTACCCCAACCCCAAACTTTACCCCAACCCCAAACTTCACCCCAACCTCAAACTTCACCTCAATTCCAAACTTCACCCGAACCCCAAACTTCACCCCAACCCCAAACTTCACCCCAACTCCAAACTTCACCCGACCCCAAACTTCACCCCGACCCCAAACTTCACCCAACCCCAAACTTCACCCCAACCCCAAACTTCACCCCGACCCCAAACTTCACCCCAGCCCCAAACTTCACCCCGACCGCAAACTTCACGCAACCCCAAACTTCACCCTAACCCCAAACTTCACCCTAACTCCAAACTTCACCCCAACCCTAAACTTCACCCCAAACTTCACCCTAATCCCAAACTTCACCCCAACTCCAAACTTCACCCTAACCCCAAACTTCACCCCAACCCCAAACTACACCCCAACCCCAAACTTCACCCCAACCCCAAACTTCACCCCAAACTTCACCCCAACCCCAAACTTCACCCCGACCCCAAACTTCACCCTGACCCCAAACTTCTCCCCAACCCCAAACTTCACCCCAACCCCAAACTTCACCCCAATCTTCACCCCAAACTGTGAGTCCCATAACCCGCAGACCTGAGCCTACACCCGTCCTTTAACCTAATCATAAATCCTCTCCCCAAACCCTAACCCCAAACTCTGACCCCAATACTTCACTGCAGGACAGTGGTGCAGGAGTTCCTCAGGGTAGTGTCCTCGGCCCCAACCATCTTCAGCTGCTTCATCAATCACCTCCCTTCCATCAGAAGGTCAGAAGTGGGGATGTTTGCGGGTGACTGCACAATGTTCAGCACCATTCGCGACTCCTCAGATACTGAGCAGTCCGTGTCCAAATGCAGCAAGACCCGGACACGATCCAGGCTCGGGGCTGACAAGGGGCAAGTTACATTCGTGCCACACAAGTGTCAGGCAATGACCATCTCCTACAAGTGATGGTGTACCACTGTGCTAACCACTGTGCTACCGTGCTGCCCATCTCCTACAAGAGAGGATCTAACCACCGCCCCTTGACATTCAATGGCATCACCATCGCTGAATCCCCACAATCAACATCCGGGGGGTTACCATTGATCAGAAACTGAACTGGACCCGGCCACATTAATACTGTGGCTACCAGGGCAGGTCAGAGGCTGGGAATCCTGCGGAGAGTAACTCACCTCCTGACTCCCTACAGCCTGTCCGCCATCGACAAGGCACAAGTCAGGAGTGTGAGGGAATACTCTCCACTTGCCTGGATGAGCGCAGCTCCAACAACACTCAAGAAGCTCAACACCATCCAGGACAAAGCAGCCCCGCTTGATTGCTCCCCTTCCACAAACATTCACTCCCTCCACCACCGACGCACAGTGACAGCCGTGTGAACCATCTACAAGATGCACTGCAGCGACTCACCGAGGTTCCTCAGGCAGCACCTTCCAAACCCACCACCTCTACCATCTAGAAGGACAAGAGCAACAGATACCTGGGAACCCCACCCCCTGGAGGTTCCCCTCCGAGTCACTCACCCCCCCCCCCCCCCCGCCGACTGGGAAATATATCGGCCGTTCCTTCACTGTCGCTGGGTCAAAATCCTGGAACTCCCTCCCTAACAGCACAGTGGGTGTACCTACACCTCAGGGACTGCAGCGGCTCAAGAAGGCAGCTCCCCACCATCTCCTCTAGGGGCAATTAGGGATGGGCAATAAATGCTGGGCCCGGCCAGCGACACCCACGTACCGGGAATGAATTGAAAAAACTGAATCCCAAATCCTAACCTCCAAAACTAACTCAAACCCCTGTCCCAAACCTCGAACCCTAACCCTAACCCTAAACCCTCACTCCAACCCTAACCCCCAAGCATAACCTTAACTTCTAAACCCTCACCTTATCCCTAATCCCTAACCCCTCATCCTAATCTCCTACACCAAATCCTAATTCCTAACCTCAACCTGAACCCCCAAACCCTTAGGGTCCTAACCGGGACCCTTGATACGCAATCCCAACCCTAACCTGTGACCTCATTCCTGACCCCTGACTTATGGCCCCAACTCTAATTCCTACCCCTGATCCTTGACTCTCAACCCTAACCCACACCCCAGCCCGAACGCCAACTCCCAACCCTCGTGGGTAACCTAACCCCGACCTCTAACCTGTACCCAGAGCAATCAGAGTGACCGCCAGACAGAGGGGTGAAAATATATGGGAGCATGCAAACCTCCTAACTGAGGCTAATACTCAAGGGGGGGTGGGGGTGGACTCATTCCCACACCAGGGCCGGGGGGCGGGGGGGAGGGGGGGTGGACTCATTCCCACACCAGGGCCGGGGGGCGGGAGGGAGGGGGGGTGGACTCATTCTCACACCAGGGCCGGGGCGGTGGGGGGGGGGGGGGTGGGGGGAGGATTAGAGCACAAAGTATTGCACAGTGGTTAGCACTGCTGCTTCACAGCTCCAGGGTCCCAGGTTCGATTCCCGGGCTTGGGTCACTGTCTGTGTGGAGTCTGCGCGTTCTCCCCGTGTCCGCGTGGGTTTCCTCCGGGTGCTCCGGTTTCCTCCCACAAGTCCCGGAAGACGTGCTGTTAGGTGGATTGGCCGTGATAAATTGCCCTTCGTGTTGGGTGGGGTTACTGGGTTATGGGGATAGGGTGGAGGTGTTGACCTTGGGTAGGGTGCTCTTTCCAAGAGCCGGTGCAGACGCGATGGGCCGAATGGCCTCCTTCTGCACTGTAAATTTGATGATTCAATGAACCACCCAGGGCCTTGTTGAGACCTGCAGCCCTGTGTACGGCAGTCCTGTTGCCCATGCTGAAGGAGGGACAGACTAACATTGCAGAGGCAGGTCAGGGAAAGTTCACCCAGCTCATTCCTGGGATGAAGGGGATTCCGTGCTGGGGAATGGGTCAGCAGGTTCAGCCAAGAGTCAATGCAGTTCAGTCAAGTGACTCAGAAGCCTCCAGCATCCCGAGACAAGAGGGAGAGACACCGTCGGAATGTTTCAACCCATTTTCCGTCGCTTGTTAACCCCGGAACAGAGACTGGGGCATGAGGGGCGCCAGGGGTTAGGAGGTCCCTCCCAGAGCTGACACCACAGGTTCGAACACACCGCCCGAGGCCACCAATCGCTGGGCCTCAGGCCCAGAGGCGGGAGCCACTCCGCCACAAGGCCTCTCAGAAGAATGAGAGTTGATTTCATTCACCCTAACCCTAACCCCAAGCTCTGAGAGCGCTGGACGAAGCTTCTCTCGCGAGGGCCGAGGGAACTATGTGTGGTAGTATGCATTAGGGGTCATGTGGGACTGTGAAGCCGTGATGCTATTGGCTGACAGATCCCGGGTCCTGGTTGGCTGTTGACTCCTGGCTCCTCCCTGAAGGCGGAGTATAAGAACCCGAGCTTCTCCCCGCCGCTCCATTCTGTTGCTGAACTGCTGGGGACAAGTCTCGCTCAATAAAGCCTCATCGACTTCATCTCTACTCGTCTCTCTAGTAAGTCATTGTGCGCGACACGATGGAACACAGTTTAAAAATAAGGGGTCTCCCTTTTAACACAGAGCTGAGGAGGAATTTCCTCTCACAGAGGGTGGGTTAATCTTTGATAGTCTTAATATCGAATCTAACCTGGGACCCTGGATCTGGGAAGCAACAGTGCTAACCACTGTGCTACCGTACCACCCACAGTAGCGCCCTCTCTTTCGCAGAGTGGGACCTGGGCCACTGAATATATTCAATGCCGGGTTGGGCGGGTTTGTGAATTCCTGTGGGCAGGCACGGGAATGGGTTGCAGCCAAGGACATGTTCGCGAACACATTACTGAAGAGTTCTGTTGACTGGATCAAGGGGCTGAATGGTCGATGCCCTTATTTTTATGTTCCACTGAGTGTGTCGTCTTTCACGGGGGACATGTGAGACTGGTTGATGGGGTTTGGGGGGTTGATGGGGTTTGGGGGGTTGATGGGGTTTGGGGGGTTGATGGGGTTTGGGGGGTTGATGGGGTTTGGGGGGTTGATGGGGTTTGGGGGGTTGATGGGGTTTGGGGGGTTGATGGGGTTTGGGGGGTTGATGGGGTTTGGGGGGTTGATGGGGTTTGGGGGGTTGATGGGGTTTGGGGGGTTGATGGGGTTTGGGGGATTGATGGGGTTTGGGGGGTTGATGGGGTTTGGGGGGTTGATGGGGTTTGGGGGGTTGATGGGGTTTGGGGGGTTGATGGGGTTTGGGGGGGTTGATGGGGTTTGGGGGGTTGATGGGGTTTGGGGGGGTTGATGGGGTTGGGGGGGTTGATGGGGTTGGGGGGGTTGATGGGGTTGGGGGGGTTGATGGGGTTGGGGGGGTTGATGGGGTTTGGGGGGGTTGATGGGGTTTGGGGGGTTGATGGGGTTTGGGGGATTGATGGGGTTTGGGGGATTGACGGGGTTTGGGGGATTGACGGGGTTTGGGGGATTGACGGGGTTTGGGGGATTGACGGGGTTTGGGGGATTGACGGGGTTTTGGGGGGTTGATGGGGTTTTGGGGGGTTGATGGGGTTTTGGGGGGTTGATGGGGTTTTGGGGGGTTGATGGGGTTTTGGGGGGTTGATGGGGTTTTGGGGGGTTGATGGGGTTTTGGGGGGTTGATGGGGACTTGGGGGGTTGATGGGGACTTGGGGGGTTGATGGGGACTAAACAGTGGGGGGAATGTTGGACTCGCTCCCACGGGGAGTGGGGAGAATGTGGGACTCGCTCCCACGGGGAGTGGGGGGAATGTGGGACTCGCTCCCACGGGGAGTGGGGAGATTGTGGGACTCGCTCCCACGGGGAGTGGGGAGATTGTGGGACTCGCTCCCACGGGGAGTGGGGAGATTGTGGGACTCGCTCCCACGGGGAGTGGGGAGATTGTGGGACTCGCTCCCACGGGGAGTGGGGAGATTGTGGGACTCGCTCCCACGGGGAGTGGGGAGATTGTGGGACTCGCTCCCACGGGGAGTGGGGAGAATGTGGGACTCTCTCCCACGGAGAGTGGGGAGAATGTGGGACTCTCTCCCACGGAGAGTGGGGAGAATGTGGGACTCTCTCCCACAGGGAGTGGGGAAAATTGTTATCACTTTTCAGGGCTTTTCACACACACACACACACACACACACACAGACACAGACACAGACACAGACACAGACACAGACACAGACACTCAATGGGCTGAGCAATGAGTTGACAGGTTTGTCAGTAACCTCAGTACCCACAGGATTGGTGCCTCCGCCGTGTTGGAAGCTGGAATCACAATTGTCCAATCGTGTGGACTCGGGGAGTTCAGGCGACAGAACCGGGAGGTGCAGTTCGTGTCTGATGTTGGAGGATGTGGTTCCCTGGTCCTCACACTAGAGGGAGCCTGGATCCCAGGACGGAGCCGTTAACGTCAATCATCAAACAAACTTTTTAAAATGATGAAGTGGTTCAAAAGCGTAAACGTAAATAAGGGTCTGGATTCTCTGATTTTGCGGCTATGTCCGGAGCATGTGTCTGGTCTTACGACCAGAAAGTCGGCGTTGCCCCCGCACCGATGTTCCACCCGGTGGGGGGCTAGCAGCCTGGCCACGTAAACCCCGGATTTACCTGTAGATTCGGACAGAGAATGGCCGGGGCTGTGGCCGCGTGGTGACCAGCGGCAGTCACACCGTACAACATGGCACCGGCCACGCACGACCCGGCCTGTCAGATAGAGCCCCCCTGTAACTCCCCTCGCCACCCCGGGACCACCCCCCACCAGCCCCACCGGGCAGCGGAATGCCCCCCCCCCCCATGACTGGTGCGCTGGACATATTGTGTGAGTGAGTGTTTGTGTGTGAGAACATAGAAAATACAGCACAGAACAGGCCCTTCGGCCCACGATGTTGTGCCGAACCTTTGTCCTAGATTAATCAGAGATTATCATTGAATTTACAGTGCAGAAGGAGGCCATTCGGCCCTTTGAGTCTGCACCGGCTCTTGGAAAGAGCACCCTACCCAAGGTCAACACCTCCACCCTATCCCCACAACCCAGCAACCCCACCCAACACCAAGGGCAATTTTGGGCACTAAGGGCAATTTATCACGGCCAATCCACCTAACCTGCACATCTTTGGACTGTGGGAGGAAACCGGAGCACCCGGAGGAAACCCACGCAGACACGGGGAGGACGTGCAGACTCCGCACAGACAGTGACCCAAGCCGGAATCGAACCCAGGACCCTGGAGCTGTGAAGCAATTGTGCTATCCACAATGCTACCATGCTGCCCTTAAGAACAAATAAATCTACACTATATCATTTTACCGTAATCCATGTACCTATCCAATAGCTGCTTGAAGGTCCCTAATGTTTCCGACTCAACTACTTCCACAGGCAGTGCATTCCATGCCCCCACTACTCTCTGGGTAAAGAACCTACCTCTGATATCCCTCCTATATCTTCCACCTTTCACCTTAAATTTATGTCCCCTTGTAATGCTTTGTTCCACCCGGGGGAAAGCCTCTGACTGTCTACTCTATCTATTCCCCTGATCATCTTATAAACCTCTATCAAGTCGCCCCTCATCCTTCTCCGTTATAATGAGAAAAGGCCTAGCACCCTCAACCTTTCCTCGTAAGACCTACTCTCCATTCCAGGCAACATCCTGGTAAATCTTCTTTGCACCTTTTCCAAAGCTTCCACATCCTTCCTAAAATGAGGTGACCAGAACTGTACACAGTACTCCAAATGTGGCCTTACCACAGTTTTGTACAGCTGCATTATCACCTCACGGCTCTTAAATTCAATCCCTCTGTTAATGAACGCGAGCACACCATAGGCCTTCTTTACAGCTCTATCCACTTGAGTGGCAACTTTCAAAGATGTATGAACATAGACCCCAAGATCTCTCTGCTCCTCCACATTGCCAAGAACTCTACCGTTAACCCTGTATTCCGCATTCATATTTGTCCTTCCAAAATGGACAACCTCACACTTTTCAGGGTTAAACTCCATCTGCCACTTCTCAGCCCAGCTCTGCATCCTATCTATGTCTCTTTGCAGCCGACAACAGCCCTCCTTACTATCCACAACTCCACCAATCTTCGTATCGTCTGCAAATTTACTGACCCACCCTTCAACTCCCTCATCCAAGTCATTAATGAAAATCACAAACAGCAGAGGTGTGTGTTTGTGTGTGTGTTTGTGTGTGTGTTTGTGTGTGTGTTTGTGTGTGTGTTTGTGTGTGTGTTTGTGTGTGTGTTTGTGTGTGTGTTTGTGTGTGTGTTTGTGTGTGTGTTTGTGTGTGTGTTTGTGTGTGTGTTTGTGTGTGTGTTTGTGTGCGCGCGTTTGTGCGCGCGCGTTTGTGCGCGCGCGTTTGTGCGCGCGCGTTTGTGCGCGCGCGTTTGTGCGCGCGCGTTTGTGCGCGCGCGTTTGTGCGCGCGCGTTTGTGCGCGCGCGTTTGTGCGCGCGCGTTTGTGCGCGCGCGTTTGTGCGCGCGCGTTTGTGCGCGCGCGTTTGTGCGCGCGCGTTTGCGTGCGCGCGTTTGCGTGCGCGCGTTTGCGTGACATTTCAGCCGTTCTGGATATAGACAGGGTGGCCCGCGGGACAGGGAGCTTAATTGGGCGAGGGCCAATTACATCCAAATTAGACAGGAAGTGGGGAATGTATCGAGGGAGGAAGTGTAGAGTATTCTAAATTGAATTAAGTCCCCGGGGCCGGATGGAATCTATTCCAGGTTACTGCGGGAGGCAAGGTGGGAAATAGCTGGGCCTTAACAGATACCTTTGCACCCTCTTTGACCACAGGCGAGGTTCCAGAGGACAGGAGAATAGCCCTTGTTATTCCCTTGTTTAAGAAAGGAAGCAGGGATAATCCAGCAAATTATAGGCCGGTGAGCCTGACACGTCAGTGGTGGGGAAGCTTTTGGAAAAGATACTGAGGGACAAGATGTCTGCACATTTGGAGGAAAATGGACTAGTTAGTGACAGGCAGCATGATTTTGTACGGGGAAGGTCATGTCTTACCAATGTGATTGAGTTTTTTGAAAAGGTGATAAAGAAAATTGATGAGGGAAGGGTTGTAGTTTATATGGACTTTAGTAAGGCATTTGACAAGGTCCCACATGGCAGACTGGTACAAAAACTAAAATCACGTGGGATTCGGGGTGGGCTGGCTTGGTTACAGAACTGGCTCGGTTATAGAAGACAGAGTAGCTGTTTTTCTGAATGGAGATCTGTAGCTAGTGATGTTCCGCAGGGATCAATGCTGGGACCTCTGTTGTTTGTACTTGATATAAATGATCTGGAGGGAAATGTAGGTGCTCTCTGACCCTGTGTCCCTTTCCTATCCTTGTCCCTATTTTATTATTTTGTGTAAACGGGGAAGATGTTGGAACCCCTTTCCCGTGTGGGTCAAATAAACCGACCCCTTGTTTTACCTCATCCGGAGTTTGCTGTTTGAGTTTTTCATCGACGGAAAGTATTTATACAGGGGGAACTCAACAATGCAACACACCTTCTTTTCATAGACATCGAGAGGAGAAATTAGAGCTGTTTAAATTCATTCATATTCTATGTGTAACAGCACATATGCATTTGTGTGTATGTGCGTATGTGCATGTCCTCATCCACAAGCGTGTGCGCACGTGTATGCACATGTGTCCTCATGCACACACATGTGTACGTGCATGCCATCATGCACACGTGTGTGTCTGTGCTGCACTCATGTGGAGGTGGAAGTTTGTAAAGCATTAATCCGCTAACGAACACATTCACAGCTGTGCGGGGCACCAGGGAATCGCGGATTCTGTGCAACAGGCTGGAAAACGGGGTTTAGGGCATTCGATGGGCCGAATGGCCCGCTCCTATTTGTTCGGATCCTGTAAGATGAAGCAGCTTCAACTTTCCCCACTTCTCACCCAATCTCTCATTAAATAAGCCAAGTCGCCGCTCCAAATATTTTGCCATGCGTTTATTGAAGATATACCTTTGTAAAGGCGCTGCTGGTTAATGAGTTTGCTTGTTTACAATGAGTTTGTGTACACGTGTGGCGGGCAGACAGCTGATAGAGGCATTGGATGAAATACAACCGCTTCCAACTCCATTTGCAAATCGGTTTACTCTCACAGGTCAGCGGCTAACAAGCAACATTGAACAACAAGTCCGAATCTGACCACTCCCGCCAATAATTTGGAGGTAAAATGGGGCGTATTGCAGGATATGTAGTAGCGGTCCATTTTGCATCAAACAGTCTACAGAGTCTAATTAAAATAGAGCGAAAAGCAAATTACTGCGGATGCTGGAATCTGAATAAACCCCAGGAAATGCTGGCCAACCTCAGCGGGTCTGTCAATGGTGACGATGTTGTGGACAAAAAGAATAAATTGGACACCCTCCGATGAGGCAGATGACAGCCTCAGCGCGGAGGTCAACAACTTCAGACTGTCAACTCTCTCCTCCCCCACGCCCCACTTTTATTTCTCTCAATTTATTTTCATTTCTTCCGTTGATTCATTTTTCCGTCCCCCTTTTCACCCCGCTTTTCCTCGTGGGTTCCCCTCCCCGCCTCCCACGACAGTATGAATCTCGTCCCGTTTCCAGTTCCCTCCAGCTTCGGCAAAGAGTCGCCCAGACTCGAAACGCTCGCCCCCTTCCCTCTCCACAGAGGTTGTCGGACGTGCTGAGGTTTTCCAGCATTTCCCATCTCAATTAAAAACGTATGCTCCACAAAAAAAACTTGACCTGTGGCCAGAACAATAGTGACGTCTTTGGGTAAAAGCAGGATTATTTCCCCAAGTGAAGTACAGCCAGTGAGCACTCAGGGCCAGGAAGGAATGGAAAATCGATCCCTAGTCAGTTGAAGGGGCGATAGACACGGAAATCCCCAATCAGGCCTCCATTCTGGACAGGGATGGCCCCAAGCAGATAAAACCATAAGACATAGGAGCAGAATTAGGCCATTCGGCCCATCGAGTCTGCTCCACCATTCAATCATGGCTGATATTTTTCTCATCCCCATTCTCCTGCCTTCTCCCCATAACCCCTGATCCCCTGATTAATCAGGAACCTATCTATCTCTGCCTTAAAGACACTCAGTGATTTGGCCTCCACAGCCTCCTGCGGCAAAGAGTTCCACAGATTCACCACCCTCTGGCTGAAGAAATTCCTCCTCATCTCTGTTTTAAAGGATCGTCCCTTTAATCTGAGATGGTGTCCTCTGGTTCTAGTTTTTCCTACAAGTGGAAACATCCTCTCCACGTCCACTCAGACGGGTGAGAGCTGCAGTTCAGCAAATAAATGTAAAATATGGCAGTGAGAGGCCAGGCGAAACGTGGCAAGGCGCGGCGTGGTCGGAATGTGAGTGGGTGAGATTATTGCCAAACAAACAGACAGCAGGACTTTATAATTATTTTTTAAAAATATAAATTTAGAGTACCCAATTATTTTTTTCCAATTGAGGGACAATTTAGCGTGGCCAATCCACCTACCCTGCACATCTTTGGGTTGTGGGGGTGAAACCCACGCAGACACTGGGAGAATGTGCAAACTCCGCACGGACAGTGACCCAGGGCCGGGATTCGAACCTGGGACCTCGGCGCCGTAAGGCCGCAGTGCTAACCCACTGCGCCGCCATGCTGCCCTGCCCAGGACTCTATAACAATGATAAATTTAGATGCGGGTCTGCGGTGGGGAATCTGTACCAGCCGTTAGTTAGGCTGCACAGTCACACTACCGAACACAGCGCCCACACAAACCGGCCAATTTGACAGACTGGCCGCTGTAGCAGTTCTGGGTTTGGGGCCCATTCTACCCAGGACTGGGTCCATAAACACATTTCATTCAACGACCAATTTACAGCCAAACCAGACATGAAGAGAGAAAGGAACAGATTGGTCACGAAGGAGGCCAGTTAATCAGCAATCGACAGAGAAAATATAAACACGGATGTTTGTGGGAACGTTATCCCGTTTTGATTCCGGTGCAGCCAGCTGTTGAGCATTTTGGAATGATGTTTGAAGCAGGCTTCTAATCTATCACAGAGCGGAAAGCGAGGATTGTAACTTGTCTTCGTGGGTAACTCTTCATTTCTCCCCTTTCATATCGCCACGCTGTTTTCGACAAGGCCTGGAAGAAGGTACTCGTACTTCAGATCCAGGCCCTCATTCCTCTTCTCAATCTCGGCCGTAACTTGCTGGAGGTCTTTCTGGAACGCTTCTATGCAGGCCTGTGGGGCTGCTTCAGTGAAACGCTCCTCAACGTATTTTCCAAGTTTGGCCTGGGGAAGAAATAAAGCTTTTCCTGTTGTAATTACAGACAACTCAGCAAGGCCCAAACCAGGTGCTGATCGCAATGCCACGCACCAGAGCATATTCCACGAAACCACACTGGGATCCATTACAAATTTGGAATCTTCTCACCTCGCTCCCTAATCTGTCACATGTGGCGAATATGCGGTTCATGGTTCATATGAACGTTTTAGACTAACGTTTAATGGAGAGCTGGACGCGCGATGGCCAGGGTCTTCCGGCTCCCCGCCAGCAGCCGGGTGGGGAAGCCCCACAAAATGCCGAACACTTCGACGGGACCGGATAATCCCGATGGCGGGCCACTTGGGCAGCCAGCAAAAAACACCGGGACCGGGGAGCGGGTGCAAATCCCACCCAATGTGCACACCAGTGAAGCTTTGCGCAAGAGCAGCGGGAGTGAGGCCACAGGTAGAGTTTGCTTTAAGATTTAAACTTGGGACTTCGGAGCAGAGTGGGGGGGAATTCGGAGCAGGGTGGGAGGGGATTCGGAGCAGGGTGGGAGGGGATTCGGAGCAGGGTGGGAGGGAATTCGGTGCAGGGTGGGAGGGAATTCGGTGCAGGGTGGGAGGGGATTCGGAGCAGGGTGGGAGGGGATTCGGAGCAGGGTGGGAGGGGATTCGGAGCAGGGTGGGAGGGGATTCGGAGCAGGGTGGGAGGGGATTCGGAGCAGGGTGGGAGGGGATTCGGAGCAGGGTGGGAGGGGATTCGGAGCAGGGTGGGAGGGGATTCGGAGCAGGGTGGGAGGGGATTCGGAGCAGGGTGGGAGGGGATTCGGAGCAGGGTGGGAGGGGATTCGGAGCAGGGTGGGAGGGGATTCGGAGCAGGGTGGGAGGGGATTCGGAGCAGGGTGGGAGGGGATTCGGAGCCGGGCGGGAGGGATTCGGTGCCGGGCGGGGGGGGATTCGGTGCCGGGCGGGGGGGGATTCGGAGCAGGGCGGGAGGGGATTCGGAGCAGGGCGGGAGGGGATTCGGAGCAGGGCGGGAGGGGATTCGGAGCAGGGCGGGAGGGGATTCGGAGCAGGGCGGGAGGGGATTCGGAGCAGGGCGGGAGGGGATTCGGAGCAGGGCGGGAGGGGATTCGGAGCAGGGCGGGAGGGGATTCGGAGCAGGGCGGGAGGGGATTCGGAGCAGGGCGGGAGGGGATTCGGAGCAGGGCGGGAGGGGATTCGGAGCAGGGCGGGAGGGGATTCGGAGCAGGGCGGGAGGGGATTCGGCGCAGGGCGGGAGGGGATTCGGCGCAGGGCGGGAGGGGATTCGGCGCAGGGCGGGAGGGGATTCGGCGCAGGGCGGGAGGGGATTCGGCGCAGGGCGGGAGGGGATTCGGCGCAGGGCGGGAGGGGATTCGGCGCAGGGCGGGAGGGGATTCGGCGCAGGGCGGGAGGGGATTCGGCGCAGGGCGGGAGGGGATTCGGCGCAGGGCGGGAGGGGATTCGGCGCAGGGCGGGAGGGGATTCGGCGCAGGGCGGGAGGGGATTCGGCGCAGGGCGGGAGGGGATTCGGCGCAGGGCGGGAGGGGATTCGGCGCAGGGCGGGAGGGGATTCGGCGCAGGGCGGGAGGGGATTCGGCGCAGGGCGGGAGGGGATTCGGCGCAGGGCGGGAGGGGATTCGGCGCAGGGCGGGAGGGGATTCGGCGCAGGGCGGGAGGGGATTCGGCGCAGGGCGGGAGGGGATTCGGCGCAGGGCGGGAGGGGATTCGGCGCAGGGCGGGAGGGGATTCGGCGCAGGGCGGGAGGGGATTCGGCGCAGGGCGGGAGGGGATTCGGCGCAGGGCGGGAGGGGATTCGGCGCAGGGCGGGAGGGGATTCGGCGCAGGGCGGGAGGGGATTCGGCGCAGGGCGGGAGGGGATTCGGCGCAGGGCGGGAGGGGATTCGGCGCAGGGCGGGAGGGGATTCGGCGCAGGGCGGGAGGGGATTCGGCGCAGGGCGGGAGGGGATTCGGCGCAGGGCGGGAGGGGATTCGGCGCAGGGCGGGAGGGGATTCGGAGCAGGGCGGGAGGGGATTCGGAGCAGGGCGGGAGGGGATTCGGAGCAGGGCGGGAGGGGATTCGGAGCAGGGCGGGTGGGGATTCGGAGCAGGGCGGGAGGGGATTCGGAGCAGGGTGGGAGGGAATTCAGTGCCTCAGTACTGACCCTCTGACAGTGCGGCACTCCCTCAGTACTGACCCTCTGACAGTGCGGCGCTCCCTCAGTACTGACCCTCTGACAGTGCGGCGCTCCCTCAGTACTGACCCTCTGACAGTGCGGCGCTCCCTCAGTACTGACCCTCTGACAGTGCGGCACTCCCTCAGTACTGACCCTCTGACAGTGCGGCACTCCCTCAGTACTGACCCTCCCTCCAATAGCAACTCGGAGGGTGCAGTACGAGAAGCTGATATCAGGACCGCTTCCTGTGCCCCGACTGAACACAGGCCCTCGGTTAAAAATTCAATTGATTTTCAACTCCAAGATGTCAGAGGCAGGGGAAAGAGATTCTAGTTATTATTCTCATTGTCTGGATAAGGAGGTGTAACCGTTACTTACGACATGGGAAGGGTTATCGCTGATACTCACTGATTCGGGCGATGTCTTACTCAGTAGGGAGACGGTTGCAACCACAATAGCTGTTGTACTTTTCCCGGGGAGGGTGCAGATTATATCAGACTTTCCAACCTTGCCCTTTTCCGTGGGTGCAGGTGGTCTCTGCATGGTTGCTGGATTGTTTGGCATCCAGGAGCCCCAATCAAACTGGCAGAGTAACCAACACGAGGAGCAATGATTATTAATATTCAAAACTTCACCAGGTCGATATCTCCGTCATAACGGCCAATCCTGTAATCACCGAAACACAGAGAGACAGCACCCTCCACACCCCCCAAATCTCCCTCCACACCCCCCAAATCTCCCTCCACACCCCCCAAATCTCCCTCCACCCCCCCCAATCACCCTCCACCCCCCCAATTCTCCCTCCACACCCCCCAATACTCCACTTCCCACACCCCCCAATTCTCCACACACCCCCAATTCTCCCTCCAACACCCCCCAAATTCTCCCTCCACACCCCCCAATTCTCCCTCCACACCCCCAAATCTCCCTCCACACCCCCCAATTCTCCCTCCACACCCCCCAATTCTCCCTCCACACCCCCCAATTCTCCCTCCACACCCCCCAATTCTCCCTCCACACCCCCCAATTCTCCCTCCACACCCCCCAATTCTCCCTCCACACCCCCCAATTCTCCCTCCACACCCCCCAATTCTCCCTCCACCCCCCCCCCAATTCTCCCTCCACACCCCCCAATTCTCCCTCCACACCCCCCAATTCTCCCTCCACACCCCCCAATTCTCCCTCCACACCCCCCAATTCTCCCTCCACACCCCCCAATTCTCCCTCCACACCCCCCAATTCTCCCTCCACACCCCCCAATTCTCCCTCCACACCCCCCAATTCTCCCTCCACACCCCCCAATTCTCCCTCCACACCCCCCAATTCTCCCTCCACACCCCCCAATTCTCCCTCACACCCCCCAATTCTCCCTCACACCCCCCAAATCTCCCTCTACACCCCCAAATCTCCCTCTACACCCCCAAATCTCCCTCTACACCCCCAAATCTCCCTCTACACCCCCAAATCTCCCTCTACACCCCCAAATCTCCCTCTACACCCCCAAATCTCCCTCTACACCCCCAAATCTCCCTCTACACCCCAAATCTCCTCTACCCCCCAAATCTCCCTCTACACCCCCAAATCTCCCTCTACACCCCCAAATCTCCCTCTACACCCCCAAATCTCCCTCTACACCCCCAAATCTCCCTCTACACCCCCAAATCTCCCTCTACACCCCCAAATCTCCCTCTACACCCCCAAATCTCCCTCTACACCCCCAAATCTCCCTCTACACCCCCAAATCTCCCTCTACACCCCCAAATCTCCCTCTACACCCCCAAATCTCCCTCTACACCCCCAAATCTCCCTCTACACCCCCAAATCTCCCTCTACACCCCCAAATCTCCCTCTACACCCCCAAATCTCCCTCTACACCCCCAAATCTCCCTCTACACCCCAAATCTCCCTCTACACCCCCAAATCTCCCTCTACACCCCCAAATCTCCCTCTACACCCCCAAATCTCCCTCTACACCCCCAAATCTCCCTCTACACCCCCAAATCTCCCTCTACACCCCCAAATCTCCCTCTACACCCCCAAATCTCCCTCTACACCCCCAAATCTCCCTCTACACCCCCAAATCTCCCTCTACACCCCCAAATCTCCCTCTACACCCCCAAATCTCCCTCTACACCCCCAAATCTCCCTCTACACCCCCAAATCTCCCTCTACACCCCCAAATCTCCCTCTACACCCCCAAATCTCCCTCCACACCCCCAAATCTCCCTCTACACCCCCCATAATCTCCCTCTACACCCCCCATAATCTCCCTCTACACCCCCCAAATCTCACTCTACACCCCCCAAATCTCACTCTACACCCCCCAAATCTCCCTATACACCCCCCAAATCTCCCTCTTTACTCCCCACACCCCCATATACACCCCCACCCACACCCCCCCACCTTCACGTTCCCCATACTCTGCGTGATAATTGGCTGGAGTAACGAAGACTTCAACAAATCACAGTTTCCATAATTTTCCCTCTGGGGGTGAATAATGGAGCTCGCCCCATTGGAGTAACCATGGGGGTCACGGGGCCTTTGACCCCAATCCGGACCACACTCCCGGGGAAAGTGGGAGGGGCTCGATGAATCCTGGAATTCTAAACTCAATCGGATCGTTATCAGGTTTGGCAGGGACTCGTGGAAAAGGGAGGGCTGTGGGAGCAAAGGGGCAGCACAGAGGCCACAGGCTAAATGGCTTGTTGCTCTGCAGTAAACGTTCCACGAACCTCTGGTCTCTTCGCAGGAAGGCATCATCGAGAGCAGCAGGTCCCCTTCACAGTGAAGCTGTTCCGAAAGTTAACCGTCAGTTTGTCAATCCGATATCAGACAGAATTACAGAAACTGAGGGCAGCACGGTGGGGCAGTGTTAGCACTGCTGCCTCAGGGCCCTGAGGTCCCGGGTTCGATCCCGGCCCCGGGTCACTGTCCGTGCGGAGTTTGCACATTCTCCCTGTGTCTGCGTGGGTTTCACCCCCACAACCCAAAGATGTGCAGGGTAGGTGGATTGGCCGCGCTAAGCTGCCCCTTCATTGGGGAAAAAAATAATTGGGTATTTTAAATTATAAAATAAAATTTCAAAAAAAGTATTACAGAAGCTGTAATTCACGGAGGAGACTACTCGAACTAACACTGAAGAGGCATTAAACAGTTGGATGTTGGTGGCTATGTAAGTGTTTCCTTGGGTCCAAGGGGGACATCGCTGGCTGGGTCAGAATCTATTGTCCATACCTGAGGGCATTTAAGAGTTAACCCCATCACTGAGGGTCTGGAGTCAGGTGTAGGCCAGACCAGGTAAGGACGGCAGATTCCTTCCCTGAAGGACATTCATGAGCCAGATAGTTTTCAACCATCGACAATGGTGTCACGATCGCCATTGGGGCAGCACGGTGGCACTGTGGATAGCACCATTGCTTCACAGCTCCAGGGCCCCAGGTCGATTCCGGCTTGGGTCACTGTCTGTGCGGAGCCTGCACATCCTCCCCGTGTGTGCGTGGGTTTCCTCCGGGTGCTCCGGTTTCCTCCCACAGCCCAAAGATGTGCAGGTTAGGTGGATTGGCCGCGATAAATTGCCCTTTGTGTCCAAAATTGCCCTTAGTGTTGGGTGGGGTGACTGGGTTATGGGGATAGGGTGGAGGTGTGGACCTTAGGTAGGGTGCTCGTTCCAAGAGCCGGTGCAGCCTCGATGGGCCGAATGGCCTACTTCTGCACTGTAAATTCTATGATAATCTATGATGATAGAGCTTAAATTCCAGATTTTTATTCAAATTTCTGCAGTGTTGGGATTCGAACCTGGAGCATTATTCTGGGTCTCGGGATCACGCGTCCTGTGACAAGATCACTACGCCACAGCCCCTCCACAATGCAGCGCTGTGGGTTGAGAAGGTGAAGTTATATTTGGTTGAATGCAGAGGATTACCTGTCCACTGTTCACAGCCCCATGTCTGCCCGAGCAGGTGAACATCACCATGGTCAGATACTTGGTCAGCTCTGCTCGAGTGCAGAATTTTGTTGGAAATCCTGGGGAGAGAATGTTTGACATTGTGACAGGGATTTCCCGACAGGGACACCTCATTCACAGACAGAAGTTTTTAAAAGTTTATATGAACTAAGATTCATGGCCACACATTCAATAACCTCCCCCAGTCGCAAATCACATCAGGTCCTCGAGACCTAAAGAAGTTTTAAATGGTGAATTCAGAAAATGTATTAGCCGTTGAAAAGGTAACAAGTCATCAAGATAAAAAACAAAGTGTCAATTAACAGCAATTCGCAGTAACTAACAGTCGCAGGAGAGAGCTTAACTTTAATAACTGTACAGCTTTCTCACACAGGCTAAGTTTCAACATCGCAAAGAGCTCTCAGCAGTTTCCATAAACATCACTCACTTCCCACCTCTTTGCAGACTCTGCCTCCCCAAACTGCTCCATGCTTCTTAGACCTAATACGGCCATTATTAGGCCATTCGGCCCATCAAATCTGCTCCACCATTCAATCATGGCTGATATTTTTCTCATCCCCATTCTCCTGCCTTCTCCCCAAAACCCCTGATCCCCTTATTAATCAGGAACCTATCTATCTCTGTCTTAAAGACACTCAGTGATTTGGCCTCCACAGCCTCCTGCGGCAAAGAGTTCCACAGATTCACCACAGATGACAGCCTCAGCGCGGAGGTCAACAACTTCAGACTGTCAACTCTCTCCTCCCCCACGCCCCACTTTTATTTCTCTCAATTTATTTTCATTTCTTCCGTTGATTCATTTTTCCGTCCCCCTTTTCACCCCGCTTTTCCTCGTGGGTCCCCCTCCCCGCCTCCCACGACAGTATGAATCTCGTCCCGTTTCCAGTTCCCTCCAGCTTCGGCAAAGAGTCGCCCAGACTCGAAACGCTCGCCCCCTTCCCTCTCCACAGAGGTTGTCGGTTCCAGCATTTCCCATCCCAATTAAAAACGTATGCTCCACAAAAAAAACTTGACCTGTGGCCAGAACAATAGTGACGTCTTTGGGTAAAAGCAGGATTATTTCCCCAAGTGAAGTACAGCCACTCAGGGCCAGGAAGGAATGGAAAATCGATCCCTAGTCAGTTGAAGGGGCGATAGACACGGAAATCCCCAATCAGGCCTCCATTCTGGACAGGGATGGCCCCAAGCAGATAAAACCATAAGACATAGGAGCAGAATTAGGCCACTCGGCCCATCGAGTCTGCTCCGCCATCAATCATGGCTGATATTTTTCTCATCCCCATTCTCCTGCCTTCTCCCCATAACCCCTGATCCCCTTATTAATCCAGAACCTATCTATCTCTGTCTTAAAGACACTCAGTGATTTGGCCTCCACAGCCTTCTGCGGCAAAGAGTTCCACAGATTCCCCACCCTCTGGCTGAAGAAATTCCTCCTCATCTCTGTTTTAAAGGATCATCCCTTTAGTCTGAGATTGTGTCCTCTGGTTCTAGTTTTTCCTCCAAGTGGAAACATCCTCTCCACGTCCACTCTATCCAGGCCTCGCAGTATCCTGTAAGTTTCAATAAGATCCCCCCTCATCCTTCTAAACTCCAACGAGTACAGACCCAGAGTCCTCAACCATTCCTCATACGACAAGTTCTTCATTCCAGGGACATTCTTGTGAACCTCCTCTGGACCCTTTCCAAGGCCAGCACATCCTTCCTTAGATACGGGGCCCAAAACTGCTCACAGTACTCCAAATGGGGTCTGACCAGAGCCTTATACAGCCTCAGAAGTACATCCCTGGTCTTGTACTCTAGCCCTCTCGACATGAATGCGAACATTGCATTTGCCTTCTTCTCAGACTCTGGGCAGGATTCTCCACTTGCCGAAGCCGAAATCACGTTCAGAGATGGGGCGGAGCATCCCCAAAACGGGGTCATCGGTGAGCACGCCGCGGGGATGGTCTCAGGACGTCACCTGACGGCCCTCCCCCGATGCTCCTCCCCCGATGCGCCGATTTCCCGACAGAGTGGGTCACTTGAGGCCTGCGCCGCAGCGGGCGCCACGTTGTATGGTGTGACCGCCGCAAGTCACCGCCCTGCGCGGCCACGGGCTCGGCAATTCCCCGGCCTGCGGGGAGCCGGGGGCTTCAGTGGGCGGCTGCTAACCCCCTCCCGGGCACAGCATCGGTGCGGGGGCACCGCCGAATTTCTGGCCGTAATTCGGGACGCTTCCTCCGGACATAGCTCCAAAATCGGAGAATCCAGCCCTCGGGCTATTATCTCAACAATTGGTCAATAAAGCGAGCTGAGTGCACTCCCGGTGTAGAGAGTGAGCTGAGTGCACTCCCGGTGTAGACAGCGAGCTGAGTGCACTCCCGGTGTAGACAGCGAGCTGAGTGCACTCCCGGTGTAGAGAGTGAGCTGAATGCACTCCCGGTGTAGACAGGGAGCTGAGTGCACTCCCGGTGTAGACAGCGAGCTGAGTGCACTCCCGGTGTAGACAGCGAGCTGAGTGCACTCCCGGTGTAGACAGCGAGCTGAGTGCACTGCCGGTGTAGACAGCGAGCTGAGTGCACTCCCGGTGTAGACAGCGAGCTGAGTGCACTCCCGGTGTAGACAGCGAGCTGAGTGCACTCCCGGTGTAGACAGCGAGCTGAGTGCACTCCCGGTGTAGACAGCGAGCTGAGTGCACTCCCGGTGTAGACAGCGAGCTGAGTGCACTCCCGGTGTAGACAGCGAGCTGAGTGCACTCCCGGTGTAGACAGCGAGCTGAGTGCACTCCCGGTGTAGACAGCGAGCTGAGTGCACTCCCGGTGTAGACAGCGAGCTGAGTGCACTCCCGGTGTAGACAGCGAGCTGAGTGCACTCCCGGTGTAGACAGCGAGCTGAGTGCACTCCCGGTGTAGACAGCGAGCTGAGTGCACTCCCGGTGTAGACAGCGAGCTGAGTGCACTCCCGGTGTAGACAGCGAGCTGAGTGCACTCCCGGTGTACACAGCGAGCTGAGTGCACTCCCGGTGTACACAGCGAGCTGAGTGCACTCCCGGTGTAGACAGCGAGCTGAGTGCACTCCCGGTGTAGACAGCGAGCTGAGTGCACTCCCGGTGTAGACAGCGAGCTGAGTGCACTCCCGGTGTAGACAGCGAGCTGAGTGCACTCCCGGTGTAGAGAGCGAGCTGAATGCACTCCCGGTGTAGACAGCGAGCTGAATGCACTCCCGGTGTAGACAGCGAGCTGAGTGCACTCCCGGTGTAGAGAGCGAGCTGAACGCAATCCCGGTGTAGACAGGGAGCTGAGTGCACTCCCGGTGTAGACAGGGAGCTGAGTGCACTCCCGGTGTAGACAGGGAGCTGAGTGCACTCCCGGTGTAGACAGGGAGCTGAGTGCACTCCCGGTGTAGACAGGGAGCTGAGTGCACTCCCGGTGTAGACAGCGAGCTGAGTGCACTCCCGGTGTAGACAGCGAGCTGAGTGCACTCCCGGTGTAGACAGCGAGCTGAGTGCACTCCCGGTGTAGACAGCGAGCTGAGTGCACTCCCGGTGTAGACAGCGAGCTGAGTGCACTCCCGGTGTAGAGAGCGAGCTGAATGCACTCCCGGTGTAGACAGCGAGCTGAATGCACTCCCGGTGTAGACAGCGAGCTGAGTGCACTCCCGGTGTAGAGAGCGAGCTGAGGGCACTCCCGGTGTAGACAGCGAGCTGAGTGCACTCCCGGTGCAGACAGCGAGCTGAGTGCACTCCCGGTGCAGACAGTGAGCTGAGTGCACTCCCGGTGTAGAGAGCGAGCTGAGTGCACTCCCGGTGTAGACAGCGAGCTGAGTGCACTCCCGGTGTAGACAGGGAGCTGAGTGCACTCCCGGTGTAGACAGGGAGCTGAGTGCACTCCCGGTGTAGACAGCGAGCTGAGTGCACTCCCGGTGTAGACAGCGAGCTGAGTGCACTCCCGGTGTAGACAGCGAGCTGAGTGCACTCCCGGTGTAGACAGCGAGCTGAGTGCACTCCCGGTGTAGACAGCGAGCTGAGTGCACTCCCGGTGTAGACAGCGAGCTGAGTGCACTCCCGGTGTAGACAGCGAGCTGAGTGCACTCCCGGTGTAGACAGCGAGCTGAGTGCACTCCCGGTGTAGACAGCGAGCTGAGTGCACTCCCGGTGTAGACAGCGAGCTGAGTGCACTCCCGGTGTAGACAGCGAGCTGAGTGCACTCCCGGTGTAGACAGCGAGCTGAGTGCACTCCCGGTGTAGACAGCGAGCTGAGTGCACTCCCGGTGTAGACAGCGAGCTGAGTGCACTCCCGGTGTAGACAGCACGCTGAGTGCACTCCCGGTGTAGACAGCGAGCTGAGTGCACTCCCGGTGTAGACAGCGAGCTGAGTGCACTCCCGGTGTAGACAGCGAGCTGAATGCACTCCCGGTGTAGACAGCGAGCTGAATGCACTCCCGGTGTAGACAGCGAGCTGAATGCACTCCCGGTGTAGACAGCGAGCTGAGGGCACTCCCGGTGTAGACAGCGAGCTGAGTGCACTCCCGGTGTAGACAGGGAGCTGAGTGCACTCCCGGTGTAGACAGGGAGCTGAGTGCACTCCCGGTGTAGACAGGGAGCTGAGTGCACTCCCGGTGTAGACAGGGAGCTGAGTGCACTCCCGGTGTAGACAGCGAGCTGAGTGCACTCCCGGTGTAGACAGCGAGCTGAGTGCACTCCCGGTGTAGACAGGGAGCTGAGTGCACTCCCGGTGTAGACAGCGAGCTGAGTGCACTCCCGGTGTAGACAGCGAGCTGAGTGCACTCCCGGTGTAGACAGCGAGCTGAGTGCACTCCCGGTGTAGACAGCGAGCTGAGTGCACTCCCGGTGTAGACAGCGAGCTGAGTGCACTCCCGGTGTAGACAGCACGCTGAGTGCACTCCCGGTGTAGACAGCGAGCTGAGTGCACTCCCGGTGTAGACAGCGAGCTGAATGCACTCCCGGTGTAGACAGCGAGCTGAATGCACTCCCGGTGTAGACAGCGAGCTGAATGCACTCCCGGTGTAGACAGCGAGCTGAGTGCACTCCCGGTGTAGACAGCGAGCTGAGTGCACTCCCGGTGTAGACAGCGAGCTGAGTGCACTCCCGGTGTAGACAGCGAGCTGAGTGCACTCCCGGTGTAGACAGCGAGCTGAGTGCACTCCCGGTGTAGACAGCGAGCTGAGTGCACTCCCGGTGTAGACAGCGAGCTGAGTGCACTCCCGGTGTAGACAGCGAGCTGAGTGCACTCCCGGTGTAGACAGCGAGCTGAGTGCACTCCCGGTGTAGACAGCGAGCTGAGTGCACTCCCGGTGTAGACAGCGAGCTGAGTGCACTCCCGGTGTAGACAGCGAGCTGAGTGCACTCCCGGTGTACACAGCGAGCTGAGTGCACTCCCGGTGTAGACAGCGAGCTGAGTGCACTCCCGGTGTAGACAGCGAGCTGAGTGCACTCCCGGTGTAGACAGCGAGCTGAGTGCACTCCCGGTGTAGACAGCGAGCTGAGTGCACTCCCGGTGTAGAGAGCGAGCTGAATGCACTCCCGGTGTAGACAGCGAGCTGAATGCACTCCCGGTGTAGACAGCGAGCTGAGTGCACTCCCGGTGTAGAGAGCGAGCTGAACGCAATCCCGGTGTAGACAGGGAGCTGAGTGCACTCCCGGTGTAGACAGGGAGCTGAGTGCACTCCCGGTGTAGACAGGGAGCTGAGTGCACTCCCGGTGTAGACAGGGAGCTGAGTGCACTCCCGGTGTAGACAGCGAGCTGAGTGCACTCCCGGTGTAGACAGCGAGCTGAGTGCACTCCCGGTGTAGACAGCGAGCTGAGTGCACTCCCGGTGTAGAGAGCGAGCTGAATGCACTCCCGGTGTAGACAGTGAGCTGAATGCACTCCCGGTGTAGACAGCGAGCTGAGTGCACTCCCGGTGTAGAGAGCGAGCTGAGGGCACTCCCGGTGTAGACAGCGAGCTGAGTGCACTCCCGGTGTAGACAGCGAGCTGAGTGCACTCCCGGTGTAGAGAGCGAGCTGAACGCAATCCCGGTGTAGACAGGGAGCTGAGTGCACTCCCGGTGTAGACAGGGAGCTGAGTGCACTCCCGGTGTAGACAGGGAGCTGAGTGCACTCCCGGTGTAGACAGCGAGCTGAGTGCACTCCCGGTGTAGACAGGGAGCTGAGTGCACTCCCGGTGTAGACAGCGAGCTGAGTGCACTCCCGGTGTAGACAGCGAGCTGAGTGCACTCCCGGTGTAGACAGCGAGCTGAGTGCACTCCCGGTGTAGACAGCGAGCTGAGTGCACTCCCGGTGTAGACAGCGAGCTGAGTGCACTCCCGGTGTAGACAGCGAGCTGAGTGCACTCCCGGTGTAGACAGCGAGCTGAGTGCACTCCCGGTGTAGACAGCGAGCTGAGTGCACTCCCGGTGTAGACAGCGAGCTGAGTGCACTCCCGGTGTAGACAGCGAGCTGAGTGCACTCCCGGTGTAGACAGCGAGCTGAGTGCACTCCCGGTGTAGACAGCGAGCTGAGTGCACTCCCGGTGTAGACAGCGAGCTGAGTGCACTCCCGGTGTAGACAGCGAGCTGAGTGCACTCCCGGTGTAGACAGCGAGCTGAGTGCACTCCCGGTGTAGACAGCGAGCTGAGTGCACTCCCGGTGTAGACAGCGAGCTGAATGCACTCCCGGTGTAGACAGCGAGCTGAATGCACTCCCGGTGTAGACAGCGAGCTGAATGCACTCCCGGTGTAGACAGCGAGCTGAGGGCACTCCCGGTGTAGACAGCGAGCTGAGTGCACTCCCGGTGTAGACAGGGAGCTGAGTGCACTCCCGGTGTAGACAGGGAGCTGAGTGCACTCCCGGTGTAGACAGGGAGCTGAGTGCACTCCCGGTGTAGACAGCGAGCTGAGTGCACTCCCGGTGTAGACAGCGAGCTGAGTGCACTCCCGGTGTAGACAGGGAGCTGAGTGCACTCCCGGTGTAGACAGCGAGCTGAGTGCACTCCCGGTGTAGACAGCGAGCTGAGTGCACTCCCGGTGTAGACAGCGAGCTGAGTGCACTCCCGGTGTAGACAGCGAGCTGAGTGCACTCCCGGTGTAGACAGCGAGCTGAGTGCACTCCCGGTGTAGACAGGGAGCTGAATGCACTCCCGGTGTAGACAGCGAGCTGAGTGCACTCCCGGTGTAGACAGCGAGCTGAGTGCACTCCCGGTGTAGACAGCGAGCTGAGTGCACTCCCGGTGTAGACAGCGAGCTGAATGCACTCCCGGTGTAGACAGCGAGCTGAATGCACTCCCGGTGTAGACAGCGAGCTGAGTGCACTGCCGGTGTAGACAGCGAGCTGAGTGCACTCCCGGTGTAGACAGCGAGCTGAGTGCACTCCCGGTGTAGACAGCGAGCTGAGTGCACTCCCGGTGTAGACAGCGAGCTGAGTGCACTCCCGGTGTAGACAGCGAGCTGAGTGCACTCCCGGTGTAGACAGCGAGCTGAGTGCACTCCCGGTGTAGACAGCGAGCTGAGTGCACTCCCGGTGTAGACAGCGAGCTGAGTGCACTCCCGGTGTAGACAGCGAGCTGAGTGCACTCCCGGTGTAGACAGCGAGCTGAGTGCACTCCCGGTGTAGACAGCACGCTGAGTGCACTCCCGGTGTAGACAGCGAGCTGAGTGCACTCCCGGTGTAGACAGCGAGCTGAATGCACTCCCGGTGTAGACAGCGAGCTGAATGCACTCCCGGTGTAGACAGCGAGCTGAATGCACTCCCGGTGTAGACAGCGAGCTGAGTGCACTCCCGGTGTAGACAGCGAGCTGAGTGCACTCCCGGTGTAGACAGCGAGCTGAGTGCACTCCCGGTGTAGACAGCGAGCTGAGTGCACTCCCGGTGTAGACAGCGAGCTGAGTGCACTCCCGGTGTAGACAGCGAGCTGAGTGCACTCCCGGTGTAGACAGCGAGCTGAGTGCACTCCCGGTGTAGACAGCGAGCTGAGTGCACTCCCGGTGTAGACAGCACGCTGAGTGCACTCCCGGTGTAGACAGCGAGCTGAGTGCACTCCCGGTGTAGACATGGTCAACCTGCTGTGATTTTGTTAATAAAAGGGATTCTGGTGAAGAGACTTATTCCAGTTCGGGCTCTTTAGGACGGCAGACTATGCACCATGGTCCTGCCCCCCCCTCACCGTCCTGCCCCCCCTCACTGTCCCGCCCCCCTCGTCCTGCCCCCCCCTCACCGTCCTGCCCCCCCTCACTGTCCCGCCCCCCTCGTCCTGCCCCCCCCTCACCGTCCTGCCCCCCCCTCACCGTCCTGCCCCCCCCTCACCGTCCTGCCCCCCCCTCACCGTCCTGCCCCCCTCACCGTCCTGCCCCCCTCACCGTCCTGCCCCCCTCACCGTCCTGCCCCCCCCTCACCGTCCTGCCCCCCCCCTCACCGTCCTGCCCCCCCTCACCGTCCTGCCCCCCCTCACCGTCCTGCCCCCCCTCACCGTCCTGCCCCCCCTCACCGTCCTGCCCCCCCTCACCGTCCTGCCCCCCCTCACCGTCCTGCCCCCCCTCACCGTCCTGCCCCCCCTCACTGTCCCGCCCCCCCTCGTCCTGCCCCCCCCTCACCGTCCTGCCCCCCCCTCACCGTCCTGCCCCCCCCTCACCGTCCTGCCCCCCCCTCACCGTCCTGCCCCCCCCTCACCGTCCTGCCCCCCCCCTCACCGTCCTGCCCCCCCCCTCACCGTCCTGCCCCCCCCCTCACCGTCCTGCCCCCCCCTCACCGTCCTGCCCCCCCCTCACCGTCCTGCCCCCCCCTCACCGTCCTGCCCCCCCCTCACCGTCCTGCCCCCCCCTCACCCTGCACCCCTCACCGTCCTGCCCCCCTCACCGTCCTGCCCCCCTCACCGTCCTGCCCCCCCCTCACCGCCCAGGCCCCCCCCCTCACCGTCCTGCCCCCCCCCTCACCGTCCTGCCCCCCCCCTCACCGTCCTGCCCCCCCCTCACCGTCCTGCCCCCCCCCTCACCGTCCTGCCCCCCCCCTCACCGTCCTGCCCCCCCCCTCACCGTCCTGCCCCCCCCTCACCGTCCTGCCCCCCCCCTCACCGTCCTGCCCCCCCCCTCACCGTCCTGCCCCCCCCTCACCGTCCTGCCCCCCCCTCACCGTCCTGCCCCCCCCTCACCGTCCTGCCCCCCCTCACCGTCCTGCCCCCCCCTCACCGTCCTGCCCCCCCCTCACCGTCCTGCCCCCCCTCACCGTCCTGCCCCCCCCTCACCGTCCTGCCCCCCCCTCACCGTCCTGCCCCCCCTCACCGTCCTGCCCCCCCCTCACCGTCCTGCCCCCCCCTCACCGTCCTGCCCCCCCCTCACCGTCCTGCCCCCCCCCTCACCGTCCTGCCCCCCCCTCACCGTCCTGCCCCCCCCTCACCGTCCTGCCCCCCCCTCACCGTCCTGCCCCCCCCTCACCGTCCTGCCCCCCCCTCACCGGCCCCCCCCCCCCTCACCGCCCAGGCCCCCCCCTCACCGCCCAGGCCCCCCCCTCACCGCCCAGGCCCCCCCCTCACCGCCCCCCCCCCCCTCACCGCCCAGGCCCCCCCCCCTCACCCGCCCGCCCCCCCCCCTCACCGCCCGCCCCCCCCCCTCACCGCCCGCCCCCCCCCCTCACCGCCCGCCCCCCCCCTCACCGCCCGCCCCCCCCCCTCACCGCCCGCCCCCCCCCCCTCACCGCCCCCCCCCCTCACCGCCCCCCCCCTCACCGCGCCCCCACCTCTCACCGCCCGCCCCCCCCTCTCACCGCCCCCCCCCTCTCACCGCCCGCCCCCCCCTCTCACCGCCCCCCCCCTCACCGCCCGCCCCCCCCCCTCACCGCCCGCCCCCCCCTCACCGCCCGCCCCCCCCCCTCACCGCCCGCCCCCCCCTCAGCGCCCCCCCCCCCCTCACCGCCCCCCCCCCTCTCACCGCCCGCCCCCCCCCTCACCGCCCCCCCCCCCTCACCGCGCCCCCCCCCTCACCGCGCCCCCCCCCCTCACCGCCCCCCCCTCACCGCCCCCCCCCTCACCGCCACCCCCCCCTCACCGCCACCCCCCCCTCACCCCCCCTCCCCCCCCCCACCGCCCCGCCCCGCCCCCCCTCACCGCCCCCCCCCCCACCGCCCCCCCCTCGCCCCCACCGCCCCGCCCCCACCGCCCCGCCCCCCCCTCACCGCCCCGCCCCCCCCTCACCGCCCCGCCCCCCCCTCACCGCCCCGCCCCCCCCTCACCGCCCCGCCCGCCCCGCCCCCCTCACCGCCCCGCCCCCCTCACCGCCCCGCCCCGCCCCCCTCACCGCCCCGCCCCCCCTCACCGCCCCTACCGCCCCCCCGCACCGCCCCGCCCCCCCCTCACCGCCCCGCCCCCCCCTCACCGCCCCGCCCCCCCTACCGCCCCGCCCCCCCTACCGCCCCGCCCCCCCCACCACCCCGCCCCCCCCTACCGCCCCGCCCCGACCCCCCCTCACCGCCCCGACCCCCCCTCACCGCCCCGCCCCCCCCTCACCGCCCCGCCCCCCCCTCACCGCCCCGCCCCCCCCTCACCGCCCCGCCCCCCCCCTCACCGCCCCGCCCCCCCTCACCGCCCCGCCCCCCCCTCACCGCCCCGCCCCCCCCTCACCGCCCCGCCCCCCCCCTCACCGCCCCGCCCCCCCCCTCACCGCCCCGCCCCCCCCTCACCGCCCCGCCCCCCCCTCACCGCCCCGCCCCCCCCTCACCGCCCCGCCCCCCCCTCACCGCCCCGCCCCCCCCTCACCGCCCCGCCCCCCCTCACCGCCCCGCCCCCCCTCACCGCCCCGCCCCCCCCTCACCGCCCCGCCGCCCCCCCCTACAACCCCGCCCCCCCCTACCGCCCCGCCCCCCCTACCGCCCCGCCCCCCCAACCGCCCCGCCCCCCCCTCACCGCCCCGCCCCCCCTCACCGCCCCGCCCCCCCCTCACCGCCCCGCCCCCCTCACCGCCCCGCCCCCCCTCACCGCCCCGCCCCCCCCTCACCGCCCCTCACCGCCCCGCCCCCCCCTCACCGCCCCGCCCCCCCCTCACCGCCCCGCCCCCCCCTCACCGCCCCGCCCCCCCCTCACCGCCCCGCGCCCCCCTCACCGCCCCGCGCCCCCCTCACCGCCCCGCGCCCCCCTCACCGCCCCGCGCCCCCCTCACCGCCCCGCCCCCCCCCTCACCGCCCCGCCCCCCCCTCACCGCCCCGCCCCCCCCTCACCGCCCCGCCCCCCCCTCACCGCCCCGCCCCCCCCTCACCGCCCCGCCCCCCCCTCACCGCCCCCCCTCACCGCCCCCCCCCTCACCGCCCCGCCCCCCCCTCACCGCCCCGCCCCCCCCTCACCGCCCCGCCCCCCCCTCTCACCGCCCCGCCCCCCCCCTCTCACCGCCCCGCCCCCCCCTCACCGCCCCGCCCCCCCCTCACCGCCCCGCCCCCCCCTCACCGCCCCGCCCCCCCTCACCGCCCCGCCCCCCCCTCACCGCCCCGCCCCCCCTCACCGCCCCGCCCCCCCCTCACCGCCCCGCCCCCCCCTCACCGCCCCGCCCCCCCCTCACCGCCCCGCCCCCCCCTCACCGCCCCGCCCCCCCTCACCGCCCCGCCCCCCCTCACCGCCCCGCCCCCCCTCACCGCCCCGCCCCCCCCTCACCGCCCCGCCCCCCCTCACCGCCCCGCCGCCCCCCTCACCGCCCCGCCCCCCCCTCACCGCCCCGCCCCCTCACCGCCCCGCCCCCTCACCGCCCCGCCCCCCCCTCACCGCCCCGCCCCCCCCTCACCGCCCCGCCCCCCCCTCACCGCCCCGCCCCGCCCCCCCCTCACCGCCCCGCCCCCCCTCACCGCCCCGCCCCCCCTCACCGCCCCGCCCCCCCTCACCGCCCCGCCCCCCCTCACCGCCCCGCCCCCCCTCACCGCCCCGCCCCCCCTCACCGCCCCGCCCCCCCCCTCACCGCCCCGCCCCCCCCTCACCGCCCCGCCCCCCCCTCACCGCCCCGCCCCCCCCTCACCGCCCCGCCCCCCCCTCACCGCCCCGCCCCCCCCTCACCGCCCCGCCCCCCCCTCACCGCCCCGCCGCCCCCCCCCTCACACCGCCCCGCCGCCCCCCCCCTCACCGCCCCGCCGCCCCCCCCTCACCGCCCCGCCGCCCCCCCCCTCACCGCCCCGCCGCCCCCCCCTCACCGCCCCGCCGCCCCCCCCCTCACCGCCCCGCCGCCCCCCCCTCACCGCCCCGCCGCCCCCCCTCACCGCCCGCCGCCCCCCCCCTCACCGCCCCGCCGCCCCCCCCCCCCTCACCGCCCCGCCGCCCCCCCCCCCTCACCGCCCCGCCGCCCCCCCCCCCTCACCGCCCCGCCGCCCCCCCCCCCTCACCGCCCCGCCGCCCCCCCCCTCACCGCCCCGCCCCCCCCCCTCACCGCCCCGCCCCCCCGACCGCCCCGCCCCCTCCCTCACCGCCCCGCCCCCCCCTCACCGCCCCGCCCCCCCCTCACCGCCCCGCCCCCCCCTCACCGCCCCGCCCCCCCCTCAACGCCCCGCCCCCCCCTCACCGCCCCGCCCCCCCCGCCCCCCCTCACCGCCCCGTCCCCCCGCCCCCCCCGCCCCCCCTCACCGCCCCGCCCCCCCCGCCCCCCCTCACCGCCCCGCCCCCCCGCCCCCCCGCCCCCCCCTCACCCCGCCCCCCCGCCCCCCCCTCACCCCGCCCCCCCGCCCCCCCTCACCCCGCCCCCCCGCCCCCCCCTCACCCCGCCCCCCCCTCACCCCGCCCCCCCCTCACCCCGCCCCCCCGCCCCCCCCTCACCCCGCCCCCCGCCCCCCTCAACGCCCCGCCCCCCTCAACGCCCCGCCCCCCCCTCAACGCCCCGCCCCCCCTCACCGCCCCGCCACCCCTCACCGCCCCGCCCCGCCCCCCCTCACCGCCCCGCCCCGCCCCCCCTCACCGCCCCGCCCCGCCCCCCCTCACCGCCCCGCCCCCCCCTCACCGCCCCCCCCCTCACCGCCCCGCCCCTCACCGCCCCCCCCTCAGCCCCGCCCCCCCCTCACCGCCCCGCCCCCCCCTCACCGCCCCGCCCCCCCCTCACCGCCCCGCCCCCCCCTCACCGCCCCGCCCCCCCCTCACCGCCCCGCCCCCCCCTCACCGCCCCGCCCCCCCCTCACCGCCCCGCCCCCCCTCACCGCCCCGCCCCCCCCTCACCGCCCCGCCCCCCCCTCACCGCCCCGCCCCCCCCTCACCGCCCCGCCCCCCCCTCACCGCCCCGCCCCCCCCTCACCGCCCCGCCCCCCCCTCACCGCCCCGCCCCCCCCTCACCGCCCCGCCCCCCCCTCACCGCCCCGCCCCCCCCCTCACCGCCCCGCCCCCCCCCTCACCGCCCCGCCCCCCCCCTCACCGCCCCGCCCCCCCCCTCACCGCCCCGCCCCCCCCCTCACCGCCCCGCCCCCCCCCTCACCGCCCCGCCCCCCCCCTCACCGCCCCGCCCCCCCCTCACCGCCCCGCCCCCCCCTCACCGCCCCGCCCCCCCCTCACCGCCCCGCCCCCCCCTCACCGCCCCGCCCCCCCCTCACCGCCCCGCCCCCCCCTCACCGCCCCGCCCCCCCCTCACCGCCCCGCCCCCCCCTCACCGCCCCGCCCCCCCCTCACCGCCCCGCCCCCCCCTCACCGCCCCGCCCCCCCCTCACCGCCCCGCCCCCCCCTCACCGCCCCGCCCCCCCTCACCGCCCCGCCCCCCCCCCTCACCGCCCCGCCCCCCCCCTCACCGCCCCGCCCCCCCCCTCACCGCCCCGCCCCCCCCCTCACCGCCCCGCCCCCCCCCCTCACCGCCCCCCCCCCTCACCGCCCCCCCCCCTCACCGCCCCCCCCCCTCACCGCCCCCCCCCCTCACCGCCCCCCCCTCACCGCCCCGCCCCCCCTCACCGCCCCGCCCCCCTCACCGCCCCCCCCCCTCACCGCCCCGCCCCCCCCCTCACCGCCCCGCCCCCCCCCTCACCGCCCCCCCCCTCACCGCCCCGCCCCCCCCCTCACCGCCCCGCCCCCCCCCCCCCCTCACCGCCCCGCCCCCCCCCTCACCGCCCCGCCCCCCCCTCACCGCCCCGCCCCCCCCTCACCGCCCCGCCCCCCCCTCACCGCCCCGCCCCCCCCTCACCGCCCCGCCCCCCCCCTCACCGCCCCGCCCTCCCCCCTCACCGCCCCGCCCTCCCCCCTCACCGCCCCGCCCTCCCCCCTCACCGCCCCGCCCTCCCCCCTCACCGCCCCGCCCTCCCCCCTCACCGCCCCGCCCTCCCCCCCTCACCGCCCCGCCCCCCCCCCCTCACCGCCCCCCCCCCCCCCTCACCGCCCCCCCCCCCCCTCACCGCCCCGCCCCCCCCCCTCACCGCCCCGCCCCCCCCCCTCACCGCCCCGCCCCCCCCCCTCACCGCCCCGCCCCCCCCCCTCACCGCCCCGCCCCCCCCCCTCACCGCCCCGCCCCCCCCCCTCACCGCCCCGCCCCCCCCCCTCACCGCCCCGCCCCCCCCCCTCACCGCCCCGCCCCCCCCCCCCCCTCACCGCCCCGCCCCCCCCCCTCACCGCCCCGCCCCCCCCCCCTCACCGCCCCGCCCCCCCCCCTCACCGCCCCGCCCCCCCCCCTCACCGCCCCGCCCCCCCCCCTCACCGCCCCGCCCCCCCCCCCTCACCGCCCCGCCCCCCCCCCTCACCGCCCCGCCCCCCCCCCTCACCGCCCCGCCCCCCCCCTCACCGCCCCGCCCCCCCCCTCACCGCCCCGCCCCCCCCTCACCGCCCCGCCCCCCCCCTCACCGCCCCGCCCCCCCCCTCACCGCCCCGCCCCCCCCCCTCACCGCCCCGCCCCCCCCCTCACCGCCCCGCCCCCCCCCTCACCGCCCCGCCCCCCCCCTCACCGCCCCGACCCCCCCTCACCGTCCCGCCGCCCCCCCCCTCACCGTCCCGCCGCCCCCCCCCTCACCGTCCCGCCGCCCCCCCCTCACCGTCCCGCCGCCCCCCCCTCACCGTCCCGCCCCCCCCCCCTCACCGTCCCGCCTCCCCCCCCTCACCGTCCCGCCCCGTAACGGGACCTAGATCTGTGACTGTGTCTAAAGACGGTTCACCATATGGATTCCCACAGGAATCTCTGCAGAGGAGAAATCCGCAGACACGTCTATAAGAAGGAGATTTGAAAATGGAATGAGTGTTTCGAATCTGTAAATGCAAAACCCCAATGAGACTGACGTCTTTCTTGCGAACACGGATGTTGACTGCGAGGCCTCGGCAAGGTACGGACAATCTTGGCCACAGCTAAAGATAAGGACCCCGTGTGGGAGGAGGGATGTTTGAAGTTATCTTGTTTCGAAGATGACTTGGCATTTTTTAAAAATAAAAACCGTGTCCGCTTGGGTTTGCCCGCCCAGAATAACAGAGAAGGACAGCTAGAAACTGCCAACGCTCAAACCCAAACCAAACGGCTAAATAAACATCTTCAGTGACGCAGAAACCCCCAGGGAGGGACAGAGGAAGCTACCTGTGCAGAAATCTGTGCAGAAATTAATCTGTTGTAAAGTTAACATGCGGCTAAATGTGGCCGACAATTGGAGAATAGAACAAAGGATTCTCTCTCTTCCCTGTGAATCTGATCCCACCAATAAGCTCACCTGCAACCTCCAGCAATTCGGCAGTGGAAGCCATCGCAGGAACTCTACAAGCTCCATTTTAGACAGCCCAACATCAGGACCGGACTTCCAAAACTAGAAGGCCCTTGCACTCAGCTGATCCAGTTTGTACAAGAATGATTTTCCTCTTCAGCTGTGAGTTGAACTTTGCGGGTCTTGGTGTTTGTAACTGTTACCTGGATATTACACTCTCGCCAGCAGTGGGCAGGGGCAGCGACTGGGTGGCGACATTTGGAGGAGGGGTACAAAGAACAAAGAACAAAGAAATGTACAGCACAGGAACAGGCCCTTCGGCCCTCCAAGCCCGTGCCGACCATGCTGCCCGACTAAACTACAATCTTCTACACTTCCTGGGTCCGTATCCTTCTATTCCCATCCTATTCATGTATTTGTCAAGATGCCCCTTAAATGTCCCTATCGTCCCTGCTTCCACCACCTCCTCCGGTAGCGAGTTCCAGGTACCCACTACCCTCTGCGTAAAAAAACTTGCCTCGTACATCTACTCTAAACCTTGCCCCTCTCACCTTAAAACTATGCCCCCTAGTAATTGACCGCTCTACCCTGGGGAAAAGCCTCTGACTATCCACTCTGTCTATGCCCCTCATAATTTTGTATACCTCTATCAGGTCGCCCCTCAACCTCCTTCGTTCCAGTGAGAACAAACCGAGTTTATTCAACCGCTCCTCATAGCTTATGCCCTCCATACCAGGCAACATTCTGGTAAATCTCTTCTGCACCCTCTCTAAAGCCTCCACATCCTTCTGGTAGTGTGGCGACCAGAATTGAACACTATACTCCAAGTGTGGCCTAACTAAGGTTCTATACAGCTGCAACATGACTTGCCAATTCTTATACTCAATGCCTCGGCCAATGAAGGCCAGCATGCCGTTTGCCTTCTTGACTACCCTCTCCACCTGTGTTGCCCCTTTCAATGACCTGTGGACCTGTACTCCTAGATCTCTCTGACTTTCAATACTCTTGAGGGTTCTACCATTCACTGTATATTCCCTACCTGCATTAGCCCTTCCAAAATGCATTACCTCACATTTGTAAAGCATTCATTTTAAAATCCCAGCCTTTATCTTAACTTCCAGAGCAACAGCGTGAAATAAATCAGCCATTCTCGTTGTTAAATCTGAAAAGCTCAGGAGAAAGTCAGTGAAACAAGGTTTAAGCAAAGGTCCCAAACAGGATTACCGATCACACCGGTCCCAGTCAGGGCCGGCTTTTATTAGACAGATTTATGGACCCAGCTGGCCAGCCCTCCCCGAACACAGCGGGGGAGATCTTATTCCACCAGTCCCATTGATTAACTATGTCCATTGATTAATCAGATCCATTCATTAACCAGTTGCATTGATTAACTAGTTCCACTGATTAACTGCATCCATGGATAACCAGTTCCATGATTAATCAGATCCATGGATAACCAGTTCCATTGATTAATCAGTTATTTGATTAACCAGTTCCATTGATTAATCAGTTCCATTGATTAATTGGATCCATTGAGTAGCCAGTTGATCACTGAAAATGTTTTAAGATTAGTGTTGTAATTACTGCTCCACCACTCCCCATTCCTCCCCCTCATTCCTCCCCCTCATTCCTCGCCCCATTCCCCCCCCATTCCTCCCCCCATTCCCGCTCATTCCTCCCCCATTCCTCCCCATTCCTCCCCCCATTCCCGCTCATTCCTCCCCCATTCCACCCCCCATTCCTCCCCCCATTCCTCCCCCCATTCCTCCCCCCATTCCACCCCCCATTCCTCCGCCCCCATTCCTCCGCCCCCATTCCTCCGCCCCCATTCCTCGCGCCCCCATTCCTCGCGCCCCCATTCCTCGCGCCCCCATTCCTCGCGCCCCCATTCCTCGCGCCCCCATTCCTCGCGCCCCCATTCCTCGCGCCCCCATTCCTCCCGCCCCCATTCCTCCCGCCCCCATTCCTCCCGCCCCCATTCCTCCCGCCCCCATTCCTCCCGCCCCCATTCCTCCCGCCCCCATTCCTCCCGCCCCCATTCCTCCCGCCCCCATTCCTCCCGCCCCCATTCCTCCCGCCCCCATTCCTCCCGCCCCCATTCCTCCCGCCCCCATTCCTCCCGCCCCCATTCCTCCCGCCCCCATTCCTCCCGCCCCCATTCCTCCCGCCCCCATTCCTCCCGCCCCCATTCCTCCCGCCCCCATTCCTCCCGCCCCCATTCCTCCCGCCCCCATTCCTCCCGCCCCCATTCCTCCCGCCCCCATTCCTCCCGCCCCCATTCCTCCCGCCCCCATTCCTCCCGCCCCCATTCCTCCCGCCCCCATTCCTCCCGCCCCCATTCCTCACCCCCCCCCTTCCTCCCCCTGTCCAGTAGGGACAGGCGCATGTTTTGGTAGGAGGAAGCACTTTGTGTAATATCGTACCATTGTGAGTGTGGGGATTTATTAACACCGGAACCAATTACTGCGCCTTGGTCTTTTCACTCACATCCTCGACTAAGCTGAAAGCCAACAGTTCACAAAGATAGATGTCCGTTACCCCAGAGGCAGCACATTGTGAGGGATTGTTACTGAACGTCACAGCATGGCAAACATTTTGAAAATCACACCTGACAATTGTCTTGCCAAGAATCCTTCAGTAAAAATCTCCATGGCCCACTCGTGGATTTCAGAATCATCCAGGACGGTGGCATCATCTTTGTAGTAGACGTCAACGATGCTTTCAACAAACCTTGGACAGGAAGGAACGATGTCAATCCACTCAAACCCTATGTTCAACGTTAACATCTATTGTTGGACAATATCAACAAGCCTGATACTGTACAAAAAAGACACGGTTACCACCTATAGATTACTACCTATAGATTACTACCTATAGATTACTACCTATAGGGTGCCACATATGGATTATCACCCAAAGATTGCCACCTATAGAACACTGCCTATAGAGTGTCACCTATATAATTCCCAGTCGGGGTGGGGAGTGACTCGGAGGGGAACCTCCAGGTGGTGGAGTTCCCAAGTATCTGCTGCTCTTGTCCCTCTAGATGGTAGAGGCCGTGGGTTTGGAAGGTGCTGCCTCAGGAACCTCTGAGTTGCTGCAGTGCATCTTGTAGACGGTACACACGGCTGGCACTGTGCGTCGGTGGGGGGGGGGGGGGAGTGAACCCTAACCCATTTCTGACTGGGAAATATATCGGCCGTTCCTTCAATGTCGCTAGGGCAACATCCTGGAACTCCCTCCCTAACAGCACGGTGGGTGTACCTACACTGTGGACTGCAGCGGCTCAAGAAGGCGGCTCACCCACCACCTTCTGAAGGGGCAATTAGGGATGGGTCATAAAGAGAAAGGCTGAAAGACAGAGAGAGTGAATGAGAGAGAGAGATGGAGTCAGAGAGAGAGGGAGAGATAGAAATAGTGCACGGGGCCAAAGAGAGAGAGTGGAGGAGACGTGGGTTTCCTCCGGGTGCTCCGATTTCCTCCCACAGTCCAAAGACATGCGGGTTAGGTGGACTGGCCGTGATAAATTGCCCCTTAGTGTCCAAAAAGGCGAGGAGGGGTTATTGTGTTACGGGGATGGGGTGGAAGTGAGGGCTTAAGTGGGTCGGTGCATACTCGATGGGCCGAATGGTCTCCTTCTGCACTGTATGTTCTTTGGTCTATGAAGCCGAGAGAGCGAGAGACAGACAGAGAGACAGACAGAGAGACAGACAGAGAGACAGACAGAGAGACAGACAGAGAGACAGACAGAGAGACAGACAGAGAGACAGACAGAGAGACAGACAGAGAGACAGACAGAGAGACAGACAGAGAGACAGACAGACAGACAGACAGACAGACAGACAGACAGACAGACAGACAGACCCTTCGGCCCACCAAGCCCGTGCCGACCATGCTGCTCGACTAAACTACAACCTTCTACACTTCCTGGGTCCGTATCCCTCTATTCCCATCCTATTCATGTATTTGTCAAGATGCCTCTTAAATGTCACTATCGTCCCTGCTTCCACCACCTCCTCCGGTAGCGAGTTCCAGGCACCCACTACCCTCTGCGTAAAAAACTTGCCTCGTACATCTAATCTAAACCTTGCCCCTCTCACCTTAAACCTATGCCCCCTAGTAATTGACCCCTCTACCCTGGGGAAAAGCCTCTGACTATCCACTCTGTCTATGCCCCTCATAATTTTGTAGACCTCTATCAGGTCGCCCCTCAACCTCCTTCGTTCCAGTGAGAACAAACCGAGTTTATTCAACCGCTCCTCATAGCTAATGCCCTCCATACCAGGCAACATCCTGGTAAATCTCTTCTGCACCCTCTCTAAAGCCTCCACATCCTTCTGGTAGTGTGGCGACCAGAATTGAACACTATACTCCAAGTGTGGCCTAACTAAGGTTCTATACAGCTGCAACATGTCTTGCCAATTCTTATACACAATGCCCCGGCCAATGAAGGCAAGCATGCCGTATGCCTTCTTGACTACCTTCTCCACCTGTGTTGCCCCTTTCAGTGACCTGTGGACCTGTACTCCTAGATCTCTCTGACTTTCAATACTCGAGGGTTCTACCATTCACTGTATATTCCCTACCTGCATTAGACCTTCCAAAATGCATTACCTCACATTTGTCCGGATTAAACTCCATCTGCCATATCTCCGCCCAAGTCTCCAAACAATCTAAATCCTGCTGTATCCTCTGACAGTCCTCATCGCTATCCGCAATTCCACCAACCTTTGTGTCGTCTGCAAACTTACTGATCAGACCAGCTACATTTTCCTCAATCATTTATATATACTACAAACAGCAAAGGTCCCAGCACTGATCCCTGTGGAACACCACTGGTCACAGCCCTCCAATTAGAAAAGCATCCTTTCATTGCTACTCTCTGCCTTCTATGACCTAGCCAGTTCTGTATCCACCTTGCCAGCTCACCCCTGATCCTGTGTGACTTCACCTTTTGTACTAGTCTACCATGAGGGACCTTGTCAAAGGCCTTACTGAAGTCCATATAGACAACATCCACTGCCCTGCCTGCATCAATCATCTTAGTGACCTCCTCGAAAAACTCTATCAAGTTAGTGAGACACGACCTCCCCTTCACAAAACCATGCTGCCTCTCACTAATACGTCCATTTGCTTCCAAATGGGAGTAGATCCTGTCTCAAAGAATTCTCTCCAGTAATTTCCCTACCACTGAAGTAAGGCTCACCAGCCTGTAGTTCCCGGGATTATCCTTGCTACCCTTCTTAAACAGAGGAACAACATTAGCTATTCTCCAGTCCTCCGGGACATCCCCTGAAGACAGTGAGGATCCAAAGATTTCTGTCAAGGCCTCAGCAATTTCCTCTCCAGCCTCCTTCAGTATTCTGGGGTCGATCCCATCAGGCCCTGGGGACTTATCTACCTTAATATTTTTTAAGACACCCAACACCTTGTCTTTTTGGATCTCAATGTGACCCAGGCTATCTACACCCCCTTCTCCAGACTCAACATCTACCAATTTCTTCTCTTTGGTGAATACTGATGCAAAGTATTCATTTAGTACCTCGCCCATTTCCTTTGGCTCCACACATAGATTCCCTTGCCTATCCTTCAGTGGGTCAACCCTTTCCCTGGCTACCCTCTTGCTTTTTATGTACATGTAAAAAGCCTTGGGATTTTCCTTAACCCTATTTGCCAATGCCTTTTCGTGACCCCTTCTAGCCCTCCTGACTCCTTGCTTAAGTTCCTTCCTACTTTCCTTATATTCCACACAGGCTTTGTCTGTTCCCAGCCTTTTAGCCCTGACAAATGCCTCCTTTTTCTTTTTGACGAGGCCTACAATATCTCTCGTTATCCAAGGTTCCCGAAAATTGCCGTATTTATCCTTCTTCCTCACAGGAATATGCCGGTCCTGAATTCCTTTCAACTGACACTTGAAAGCCTCCCTCATGTCAGATGTTGATTTGCCCTCAAACATCCGCCCCCAATCTATGTTCTTCAGTTCCCGCCTAATATTGTTATAATTAGCCTTCCCCCAATTTAGCACATTCATCCTAGGACCACTCTTATCCTTGTCCACCAGTACTTTAAAACTTACTGAATTGTGGTCACTGTTACCGAAATGCTCCCCTACTGAAACATCTACCACCTGGCCGGGCTCATTCCCCAATACCAGGTCCAGTACCGCCCCTTCCCTCGTTGTACTGTCTACATATTGTTTTAAGAAGCCCTCCTGGATGCTCCTTACAAACTCCGCCACGTCTAAGCCCCTGGCACTAAGTGAGTCCCAGTCAATATTGGGGAAGTTGAAGTCTCCCATCACCACAACCCTGTTGTTTTTACTCTTTTCCAAAATCTGTCTACCTATCTGCTCCTCTATCGCCCGCTGGCTGTTGGGAGGCCTGTAGCAAACCCCCAACATTGTGACTGCACCCTTCTTATTCCTGATCTCTACCCATATAGCCTCACTGCCCTCTGAGGTGTCCTCCCGCAGCACAGCTGTGATATCCTCCCTAACCAGTAGCGCAACTTCACCTCCCCTTTTACATCCCCCTCTATCCCGCCTGAAACATCTAAATCCTGGAACGTTTAGCTGCCAATCCTGCCCTTCCCTCAACCAGGTCTCTGTAATGGCAACAACATCATAGTTCCAAGTACTAATCCAAGTTCTAAGTTCATCTGCCTTACCCGTAATACTTCTTGCATTAAAACATATGCACTTCAGGCCACCAGACCCGCTGTGTTCAGCAACTTCTCCCTGTCTGCTCTGCCTCAGAGCCCCACTGTCCCTATTCCCTAGTTCTCCCTCAATGCTCTCACCTTCTGACCGATTGCTCCCTTGCCCACCTCCCTGCCATACTAGTTTAAACCCTCCCGTGTGACACTAGCAAACCTCGCGGCCAGACAGAGAGACAGTGGGTGTGATTTGGAGCCTGTGTTAGGGGTCAGGACGGACACCGACCCCAGGCGCTGAATTAGGCGAGAATCAGAAAAGGCGATTCTCTGCAGTGAGACCACAATCTCTGATTTTCCAGGCCCCTCCCCAGCAACCTAGCGGGAGACCGACCGGGGGAGGCCGGGAGCCTCATTTTAATACATCACCTGATAATTGCGGGCCCTGCCTTCAGGACATCCCACCGGAGAATATTCACCAGCCGCCGCCGCCATTAACAACAACTGATTAAAATCTCACCGCCAAAGGAGATATTGGAGCTGAGAGCTCAGGCTGCCACTGTCAGGGTGCCAATCACAGAGGGGACAACGCTGAGGACATGGGAGACCTGGATACGTTCACCCTGGGGCCGGGGGGGGGAGTGGGGGTGTTCAGTATCGGCATCTCGGGGGAGGGGGGGGGGTCGCTCGCAGGTCTTAGCGGACTTCACGTCTGGAATATGGGGGCGGCATGGTGGCACAGTGGTTAGCACTGCTGCCTCACGGCGCCGGGATCCCAGGTTCGAACCCGGCTCTGGGTCACTGTCCGTGTGGAGTTTGCACATTCTCCCCGAGTCTGCGTGGGTCTCACCCCCACTACCCAAAGATGTGCAGGGTAGGTGGATTGGCCACGCTAAATTGCCCCTTAATTGGAGAAAAATAATTGGGTACTCCGAATTTTAAAAAAAAGGAATATGGTGGAAAATGTGATTGTTGAAATCTGACCTGTTGATTGCGAACCAGATTCTCAGCCCGTCGTCTCTGTAGTAATATCTGGGCAGTTTGCCCACACAGCGGAAAGCTACATCTTCAGGAAGACACAGAGAGGCATAGGTGGTCTTCTCCAAAGCTCTTTTCAGGATTTCTATTTTTGCAATCCCTCCTGTAGAGAAAGCCTAGAGGTACAGGATATAAAAACAATGTGAATTGTGAATACAACAGGGTCGCCACCAATTCTCGAACCATATTTAATAATCTTTAACGGTTCCCAACGGGAACTTCGGAATAGAAGGAAGTCATTGGGCCCCCCCAGCCCGTGGATGACCTGTGGATGAGTTCCACGTGACAGCCTTTCCCACCCACACCCCTTCACACTTTGGGTCAATAGAACTATCAATCCAGATTTTAAATTAATGATTGATCCAGCATGAACTGCTAAAGAGAATTCCAAATTCCTATCACCCTTTTAGTTTGTAGAAATGTTTCCCAATCTCACTCTGGGATTATCCAGCTTGAGCTTTTAGAGGATGGAATCGCAGGATGGTGAGTGCAGAAGGAGACCATTCTGCCCATCACCTCTGTGCTAGCTCCCTGAAGAAACAATTCACCTCGTGCCACTCCTCGCATCTCAGTAAATCTTGGCATTCCGATGATATTCCAATTCCCAGTCGAAATCCCTCGATCGAATCTGCCTCTCCCAGCACTCTCAGGTAGCTCATTCCCGATCCTAACCGTTCTCCAGGTGACAGAATGTCTCCATCCATTCTTTCATCGATTACCTTAAATCTGTTCCCTCTCGTCCTCGATCCGTGAGAACGGCCCCCCCCTCCCCGTCTTCTCTGTAGCCCCCTCGTGATTTCGAACATCTCGATCAAATCTCCTCTCGACCCTCTCTGCTCCCAGGAAAACCGTCCCAACCTCTCCACATAACGGAAGCTCCTGATCCCTGGAATCACGTGTCATGACTCTTTTCAACAATCTCTTCAATCCCTCCGAAAATGATGGTGTTCGGAACAGGGCACGGTTCTCCGTTTGAGAATGAGCCATGTTTTGCACGTGTACAACGGAACTCCCCGACTTTGGGCTCCACAATGCGTGAGGGGACACACTGGGGAACGGTCCCTCTCGATCTTCCCCGCTGGAAAACCTTGACCAAATCACCCCTTAACCTTCAAAATTCCTGGGATTCTGTAGTGGCTCCTTCCCGTACCAGCCTCCCCGAACAGGCGCCGGAATGTGGCGACTAGGGGCTTTTCGCAGTAACTTCATTTGAAGCCGACTTGTGACAATAAGCGATTTTCATTTTCATTTTTCATTTCATTTAACCCTTGGGAGTCCCAGGACAATTCTGCTAAACCAACACTGCACTAACTCCAAGACCAGTAAATCATTCCTCAGGCGTGGGACCCAGAAGAGCTCAGAGTAACTCCAGGTGTGGCCTAGCCCGAGCTGCAGAACATCAATTCTCTTCCTCTTGATAAAAGGCCGACAAATAAACTATCCGATCATTATCTGAGCATCGTGACATTTACTGGCCGGTGTAACGGGATGAAAAGGGTTCTTTAGAACTCGGTTTCCAGCTGCTAAGCATTTGGAAAGCTCTGTGTCTGACCCTTTCTACATTCAGAGTGGATGAGGAACATTGGGACAGCAATAGGCCATTCTGCCCATCGAGACTGATAATTGCCACAATTTTACATCTTAATTCAATCCATAAACGTCGTTTTCTCAGCAGAGCCAACACAGCTCACATCAGTTATCTGGACAAATACCTTTCTATCGCTATATTAAATCCTCAATTAAATAATAATTAGGCTGTTCCCCAGTGTGTCCCCTCTCTATATCCCACTGTTCCCCAGTGTGTCCCTCTCTATATCCCACTATTCCCCAGTCCGTCCCCTCTCTATATCCCACTGTTCCCCAGTCCGTCCCCTCCCTATATCCCACTGTTCCCCAGTGTGTCCCCTCTCTATATCCCACTGTTCCCCAGTGTGTCCCTCTCTATATCCCACTGTTCCCCAGTGTGTCCCCTCTCTCTATCCCACTGTTCGCCAGTGTGTCCCCTCTCTATATCCCACTGTTCCCCAGTGTATCCCCTCTCTATATCCCACTGTTCCCCAGTGTGTCCCTCTCTATATCCCACTGTTCCCCAGTGTGTCCCTCTCTATATCCCACTGTTCCCCAGTGCGTCCCCTCTCTATATCCCACTGTTCCCCAGTGTGTCCCTCTCTATATCCCACTGTTCCCCAGTGTGTCCCATCTCTATATCCCACTGCTCCCCACACCGTCCCCTCTCTATATCCCACTGTTCCCCAGACCGTCCCCTCCCTATATCCCACTGTTCCCCACTGTGTCCCCTCTCTATATCCCACTGTTCCCCAGTGCGTCCCCTCTCTATATCCCACTGTTCCCCAGTGTCCCCCCTCTCTATATCACACTGTTCCCCAGTGTGTTCCCTCTCTATATCCCACTGTTCCCCAGTGCGTCCCTCTCTATATCCCACTGTTCCCCACACCGTCCCCTCTCTATATCCCACTGTTCCCCAGTGCGTCCCTCTCTATATCCCACTGTTCCCCAGTGCGTCCCTCTCTATATCCCACTGTTCCCCAGTGTGTCCCCTCTCTATATCCCACAGATCCCCAGTGTGTCCCCTCTCTATATCCCACTGTTCCCCAGTCCGTCCCTCTCTATATCCCACTGTTCCCCAGTCCGTCCCTCTCTATATCCCACTGTTCCCCAGTGTATCCCCTCTCCATATCCCACTGTTCCCCTCTCTGTATCCCACTGTTCCCCAGTGTGTCCCCTCTCTATATCCCACTGTTCCCCAGTGTGTCCCCTCTCTATATCCCACTGTTCCCCAGTGTATCCCCTCTCTATATCCCACTGTTCCCCAGTGTATCCCCTCTCCATATCCCACTGTTCCCCAGTGTGTCCCCTCTCTATATCCCACTGATCCCCAGTGTGTCCCCTCTCTATATCCCACTGTTCCCCAGTCCGTCCCCTCTCTATATCCCACTGTTCCTCAGTGTATCCCCTCTCCATATCCCACTGTTCCCCTCTCTGTATCCCACTGTTCCCCAGTGTGTCCCCTCTCTATATCCCACTGTTCCCCAGTCCGTCCCCTCTCTATATCCCACTGTTCCCCAGTGTGTCCCCTCTCTATATCCCACTGATCCCCAGTGTGTCCCCTCTCTATATCCCACTGTTCCCCAGTCCGTCCCCTCTCTATATCCCACTGTTCCTCAGTGTATCCCCTCTCCATATCCCACTGTTCCCCTCTCTGTATCCCACTGTTCCCCAGTGTGTCCCCTCTCTATATCCCACTGTTCCCCAGTGTGTCCCCTCTCTATATCCCACTGTTCCCCAGTGTATCCCCTCTCTATATCCCACTGTTCCCCAGTGTATCCCCTCTCCATATCCCACTGTTCCCCAGTCCGTCCCCTCTCTGTATCCCACTGTTCCCCAGTGTGTCCCCTCTCTATATCCCACTGTTCCCCAGTGTATCCCCTCTCCATATCCCACTGTTCCCCAGTCCGTCCCCTCTCTGTATCCCACTGTTCCCCAGTGTGTCCCCTCTCTATATCCCACTGTTCACCAGTGTATCCCCTCTCTATATCCCACTGTTCCCCAGTGTATCCCCTCTCCATATCCCACTGTTCCCCAGTCCGTCCCCTCTCCGTATCCCACTGTTCCCCAGTGTGTCCCCTCTCTATATCCCACTGTTCCCCAGTGTATCCCCTCTCCATATCCCACTGTTCCCCAGTCCGTCCCCTCTCCATATCCCACTGTTCCCCAGTGTGTCCCCTCTCTATATCCCACTGTTCCCCACACCGTCCCCTCTCTGTATCCCACTGTTCCCCAGTGTGTCCCTCTCTATATCCCACTGTTACCCAGAGTGTCCCCTCTCTATATCCCACTGTTCCCCAGTCCGTCCCCTCTCTATATCCCACTGTTCCCCAGTGTGTCCCTCTCTATATCCCACTGTTCCCCAGTGTGTCCCCTCTCTATATCCCACTGTTCCCCAGTGTGTCCCCTCTCTATCTCCCACTGTTCCCCAGTGTGTCCCCTCTCTATATCCCACTGTTCCCCAGTGTGTCCCTCTCTATATCACACTGTTCCCCAGTCCGTCCCCTCTCTAAATCCCACTGTTCCCCAGTGTGTCCCCTCTCTATATCCCACTGTTCCCCAGTGTGTCCCCTCTCTATATCCCACTGTTCCCCACACCGTCCCCTCTCTGTATCCCACTGTTCCCCAGTGTGTCCCTCTCTATATCCCACTGTTCCCCAGTGTGTCCCCTCTCTATATCCCACTGTTCCCCAGTCCGTCCCCTCTCTATATCCCACTGTTCCCCAGTGTGTCCCTCTCTATATCCCACTGTTCCCCAGTGTGTCCCCTCTCTATATCCCACTGTTCCCCAGTGTGTCCCCTCTCTATATCCCACTGTTCCCCAGTGTGTCCCTCTCTATATCACACTGTTCCCCAGTCCGTCCCCTCTCTAAATCCCACTGTTCCCCAGTGTGTCCCCTCTCTATATCCCACTGTTCCCCAGTGTGTCCCCTCTCTGTATCCCACTGTTCCCCAGTGTGTCCCCTCTCTATATACCACTGTTCCCCAGTGTGTCCCCTCTCTATATCCCACTGTTCCCCACACCGTCCCCTCTCTGTATCCCACTGTTCCCCAGTGTGTCCCTCTCTATATCCCACTGTTCCCCAGTCCGTCCCCTCTCTAAATCCCACTGTTCCCCAGTGTGTCCCTCTCTATATCCCACTGTTCCCCACACCGTCCCCTCTCTGTATCCCACTGTTCCCCAGTGTGTCCCTCTCTATATCCCACTGTTCCCCAGTGTGTCCCCTCTCTATATCCCACTGTTCCCCAGTCCGTCCCCTCTCTATATCCCACTGTTCCCCAGTGTGTCCCTCTCTATATCCCACTGTTCCCCAGTGTGTCCCCTCTCTATATCCCACTGTTCCCCAGTGTGTCCCCTCTCTATATCCCACTGTTCCCCAGTGTGTCCCTCTCTATATCACACTGTTCCCCAGTCCGTCCCCTCTCTAAATCCCACTGTTCCCCAGTGTGTCCCCTCTCTATATCCCACTGTTCCCCAGATGTGTCCCCTCTCTATATCCCACTGTTCCCCAGTGTGTCCCCTCTCTATATCCCACTGTTCCCCAGATGTGTCCCCTCTCTATATCCCACTGTTCCCCAGTGTGTCCCCTCTCTATATCCCACTGTTCCCCAGATGTGTCCCCTCTCTATATCCCACTGTTCCCCAGTCCGTCCCCTCTCTAAATACCACTGTTCACCAGTGTGTCACCTCTCGATATCCCACTGTTCCCCAGTCCGTCCCCTCTCTATATCCCACTGTTCCCCAGTGTGTCCCTCTCTATATCCCACTGTTCCCCAGTCCGTCCCCTCTCTATATCCCACTGTTCCCCAGTGTGTCCCCTCTCTGTATCCCACTGTTCCCCAGATGTGTCCCCTCTCGCTATCCCACTGTTCCCCAGTGTGTCCCCTCTCTATATCCCACTGTTCCCCAGTGTGTCCCCTCTCTAAATCCCACTGTTCCCCAGTGTGTCCCCTCTCTATGTCCCACTGTTCCCCAGTGTGTCCCATCTCTATGTCCCACTGTTCCCCAGTACGTCCCCTCTCTAAATCCCACTGTTCCCCAGTGTGTCCCTCTCTATATCCCACTGTTCCCCAGTCCGTCCCCTCTCTATATCCCACTGTTCCCCAGTGTGTCCCTCTCTTTATCCCACTGTTCCCCAGTCCGTCCCCTCTCTATATCCCACTGTTCCCCAGTGTGTTCCCTCTCTATATCCCACTGTTCCCCAGTGTGTCCCCTCTCTATATCCCATGTTCCCCAGTCCGTCCCCTCTCTATATCCCACTGTTCCCCAGTGTGTTCCCTCTCTATATCCCACTGTTCCCCAGTGTGTTCCCTCTCTATATCCCACTGTTCCCCAGTGTGTCCCTCTCTATATCCCATGTTCCCCAGTCCGTCCCCTCTCTATATCCCACTGTTCCCCAGTGTGTCCCTCTCTATATCCCACTGTTCCCCAGTGTGTCCCCTCTCTATATCCCACTGTTCCCCAGTGTGTCCCCTCTCTATATCCCACTGTTCCCCAGTGTGTCCCCTCTCTATATCCCACTGTTCCCCAGTGTGTCCACTCTCTATATCCCACTGTTCTCCAGTGTGCCCCTCTCTATATCCCACTGCTCCCCAGTGTGTCCCCTCTCTATATCCCACTGTTCCCCAAGATGTCCCCTCTGTTTATCCCACTGTTCCCCAGTGTATCCCTCTCTGTATCCCACTGTTCCCCAGTGTGTCCCTCTCTATATCCCACTGTTCCCCAGTCCGTCCCCTCTCTATATCCCACTGTTCCCCAGATGTGTCCCCTCTCGATATCCCACTGTTCCGCAGTGTGTCCCTCTCTATATCCCACTGTTCCCCAGTCCGTCCCCTCTCTATATCCCACTGTTCCCCAGTGTATCCCTCTCTATATCCCACTGTTCCCCAGTATGTCCCTCTCTATATCCCACTGTTCCCCAGTGTGTCCCTCTCTATATCCTACTGTTCCCCAGTGTGTCCCCTCTCTATATCCCACTGTTCCCCAGTGTGCCCCCTCTCTATATCCCACTGTTCCCCAGATGTGTCCCCTCTCGATATCCCACTGTCCCCCAGATGTGTCCCCTCTCTATATCCCACTGTTCCCCATTGTGTCCCCTCTCTATATCCCACTGTTCCCCAGTGTGTCCCCTCTCTATATCCCACTGTTCCCCAGTCCGTCCCCTCTCTGTATCCCACTGTTCCCCAGTGTGCCTCTCTCTATATCCCACTGTTCACCAGTGTGCCCCTCTCTATATCCCACTGTTCCCCAGTGTGTCCCCTCTCTATATCTCTCTGTTCCCCAGTGGGTCCCCTCTCTATATCCCGCTGTTCCCCAGTGTGTCCCTCTCTATATCCCACTGTTCCTCAGTGTGCCCCTCTCTATATCCCACTGTTCCCCAGATGTGTCCCCTCTCTATATCCCACTGTTCCCCATTGTGTCCCCTCTCTATATCCCACTGTTCCCCGGTGTGTCCCTCTCTATATCCCACTGTTCCCCAGTGTGCCCCCTCTCTATATCCCACTGTTCACCAGTGTGTCCCTCTCTATATCCCACTGTTCCCCAGTGTGCCTCTCTCTATATCCCACTGTTCACCAGTGTGCCCCTCTCTATATCCCACTGTTCCCCAGTGTGCCCCTCTCTATATCCCACTGTTCCCCAGTGTGCCCCTCTCTATATCCCACTGTTCCCCAGTGTGTCCCCTCTCTATATCCCACTGTTCCCCAGTCCGTCCCCTCTCTATATCCCACTGTTCCCCAGTGTGTCCTCTCGCTATATCCCACTGTTCCCCAGTGTGTCCCTCTCTATATCCCACTGTTCCCCAGTGTGTCCCTCTCTATTTCCCTCTGTTCCCCAGTGTGTCCCCTCTCTATGTCCCACTGTTCCCCAGTGTGTCCCTCTCTATTTCCCACTGTTCCCCAGTGTGTCCCCTCTCTATATCCCACTGCTCCCCAGTGTGTCCCCTCTCTATATCCCACTGCTCCCCAGTCCGTCCCCTCTCTATATCCCACTGTTCCCCAGTGTGTCCCTCTCTATATCCCACTGTTCCCCAGTGTGTCCCCTCTCTATATCCCACTGTTCCCCAGTGTGTCCCCTCTCTATATCCCACTGTTCCCCAGTGTGTCCCCTCTCTATATCCTACTGTTCCCCAGTGTGTCCACTCTCTATATCCCACTGTTCTCCAGTGTGCCCCTCTCTATATCCCACTGCTCCCCAGTGTGTCCCCTCTCTATATCCCACTGTTCCCCAAGATGTCCCCTCTCTTTATCCCACTGTTCCCCAGTGTATCCCTCTCTATATCCCACTGTTCCCCAGTGTGTCCCTCTCTATATCCCACTGTTCCCCAGTCCGTCCCCTCTCTATATCCCACTGTTCCCCAGTCCGTCCCCTCTCTATATCCCACTGTTTCCCAGATGTGTCCCCTCTCGATATCCCACTGTTCCCCAGTGTGTCCCTCTCTATATCCCACTGTTCCCCAGTCCGTCCCCTCTCTATATCCCACTGTTCCCCAGTGTATCCCTCTCTATATCCCACTGTTCCCCAGTGTGTCCCTCTCTATATCCCACTGTTCCCCAGTGTGTCCCTCTCTATATCCTACTGTTCCCCAGTGTGTCCCTCTCTTTCTCCCACTGTTTCCCAGTGTGTCCCCTCTCTATATCCCACTGTTCCCCAGTGTGCCCCCTCTCTATATCCCACTGTTCCCCAGATGTGTCCCCTCTCGATATCCCACTGTTCCCCAGATGTGTCCCCTCTCTATATCCCACTGTTCCCCATTGTGTCCCCTCTCTATATCCCACTGTTCCCCAGTGTGTCCCTCTCTATATCCCACTGTTCCCCAGTGTGCCTCTCTCTATATCCCACTGTTCACCAATGTGCCCCTCTCTATATCCCACTGTTCCCAGTGTGTCCCCTCTCTATATCCCACTGTTCCCCAGTGTGTCCCCTCTCTATATCCCACTGTTCCCCAGTGTGTCCCCTCTCTATATCTCTCTGTTCCCCAGTGGGTCCCCTGTCTATATCCCGCTGTTCCCCAGTGTGTCCCTCTCTATATCCCACTGTTCCTCAGTGTGCCCCTCTCTATATCCCACTGTTCCCCAGATGTGTCCCCTCTCTATATCCCACTGTTCCCCATTGTGTCCCCTCTCTATATCCCACTGTTCCCCAGTGTGTCCCTCTCTATATCCCACTGTTCCCCAGTGTGCCCCCTCTCTATATCCCACTGTTCCCCAGTGTGTCCCTCTCTATATCCCACTGTTCCCCAGTCCATCCCCTCTCTATATCCCACTGTTCCCCAGATGTGTCCCCTCTCGATATCCCACTGTTCCCCAAGATGTCCCCTCTCTATATCTCTCTGTTCCCCAGTGGGTCCCCTGTCTATATCCCGCTGTTCCCCAGTGTGCCCCTCTCTATATCCCACTGTTCCCCAGATGTGTCCCCTCTCTATATCCCACTGTTCCCCATTGTGTCCCCTCTCTATATCCCACTGTTCCCCAGTGTGTCCCTCTCTATATCCCACTGTTCCCCAGTGTGCCCCCTCTCTATATCCCACTGTTCACCAGTGTGTCCCTCTCTATATCCCACTGTTCCCCAGTGTGTCCCTCTCTATATCCCACTGTTCCCCAGTCCATCCCCTCTCTATATCCCACTGTTCCCCAGATGTGTCCCCTCTCGATATCCCACTGTTCCCCAAGATGTCCCCTCTCTTTATCCCACTGTTCCCCAGTGTATCCCTCTCTATATCCCACTGTTCCCCAGTGTGTCCCTCTCTATATCCCACTGTTCCCCAGTCCGTCCACTCTCTATATCCCACTGTTCCCCAGATGTGTCCCCTCTCGATATCCCACTGTTCCCCAGTGTGTCCCTCTCTATATCCCACTGTTCCCCAGTCCGTCCCCTCTCTATATCCCACTGTTCCCCAGTGTGTCCCTCTCTATATCCCACTGTTCCCCAGTGTGTCCCTCTCTATATCCTACTGTTCCCCAGTGTGTCCCCTCTCTATATCCCACTGTTCCCCAGTGTGCCCACTCTCTATATCCCACTGTTCCCCAGTGTGCCCCCGCTCTATATCCCACTGTTCCCCAGATGTGTCCCCTCTCGATATCCCACTGTCCCCCAGATGTGTCCCCTCTCTATATCCCACTGTTCCCCATTGTGTCCCCTCTCGATATCCCACTGTTCCCCAGTGTGTCCCTCTCTATATCCCACTGTTCCCCAGTGTGCCTCTCTCTATATCCCACTGTTCACCAGTGTGCCCCTCTCTATATCCCACTGTTCCCCAGTGTGTCCCCTCTCTATATCCCACTGTTCCCCATTGTGTCCCCTCTCTATATCCCACTGTTCCCCAATGTGTCCCTCTCTATATCCCACTGTTCCCCAGTGTGCCCCCTCTCTATATCCCACTGTTCACCAGTGTGCCCCTCTCTATATCCCACTGTTCCCCAGTGTGCCCCTCTCTATATCCCACTGTTCCCCAGTGTGCCCCTCTCTATATCCCACTGTTCCCCAGTCCGTCCCCTCTCTATATCCCACTGTTCCCCAGTCCGTCCCCTCTCTATATCCCACTGTTCCCCAGTGTGTCCTCTCGCTATATCCCACTGTTCCCCAGTGTGTCCCTCTGTATATCCCACTGTTCCCCAGTCCGTCCCCTCTGTATATCCCACTGTTCCCCAGTGTGTCCCCTCTCTATATCCCACTGTTCCCCAGTGTGTCTCCTCTCTCTATATCTCACTGTTCCCCAGTCCGTCCCCTCTCTCTATCCCACTGTTCCCCAGTGTGTCCCCTCTCTATATCCCACTGTTCCGCAGTGTGTCCCTCTCTATATCCCACTGTTCCCCAGTCCGTCCCTCTCTATATCCCACTGTTCCCCAGTCCGTCCCCTCTCTATATCCCACTGTTCCCCAGTCCGTCCCTCTCTATATCCCACTGTTCCCCAGTGAATCCCCTCTCCATATCCCACTGTTCCCCTCTCTGTATCCCACTGTTCCCCAGTGTGTCCCCTCTCTATATCCCACTGTTCCCCAGTGTGTCCCCTCTCTATATCCCACTGTTCCCCAGTGTATCCCCTCTCTATATCCCACTGTTCCCCATTGTATCCCCTCTCCATATCCCACTGTTCCCCAGTCCGTCCCCTCTCTGTATCCCACTGTTCCCCAGTCCGTCCCCTCTCTGTATCACACTGTTCCCCAGTGTGTCCCCTCTCTGTATCACACTGTTCCCCAGTGTGCCCCTCTCTATATCCCACTGTTCCCCAGTGTGTCCCCTCTCTATATCCCACTGTTCCCCAGTGTGTCCCTCTGTATATCCCACTGTTCCCCAGTCCGTCCCCTCTGTATATCCCACTGTTCCCCAGTGTGTCCCCTCTCTATATCCCACTGTTCCCCAGTGTGTCTCCTCTCTCTATATCTCACTGTTCCCCAGTCCGTCCCCTCTCTCTATCCCACTGTTCCCCAGTGTGTCCCCTCTCTATATCCCACTGTTCCCCAGTGTGTCCCTCTCTATATCCCACTGTTCCCCAGTGTGTCCCTCTCTATATCCCACTGCTCCCCAGTGTGTCCCCTCTCTATATCCCACTGTTCCCCAAGATGTCCCCTCTCTATATCCCACTGTTCCCCAGTCCGTCCCCTCTCTATATCCCACTGCTCCCCAGTGTGTCCCCTCTCTATATCCCACTGTTCCCCAAGATGTCCCCTCTCTATATCCCACTGTTCCCCAGTGTGTCCCCTCTCTATATCCCACTGTTCCCCAGTGTGTCCCTCTCTATATCCCACTGCTCCCCAGTGTGTCCCCTCTCTATATCCCACTGTTCCCCAGTGTGTCCCCTCTCTATCACCCACTGTTCCCCAAGATGTCCCCTCTCTATATCCCACTGTTCCCCAGTCCGTCCCCTCTCTATATCCCACTGTTCCCCAGTGTGTCCCCTCTCTATATCCCACTGTTCCCCACACCGTCCCCTCTCTCTATCCCACTGTTCCCCAATGTGTCCCCTCTCTGTATCCCACTGTTCCCCAGTGTGCCCACTCTCTATATCCCACTGTTCCCCAGTGTGCCCCTCTCTATATCCCACTATTCCCCAGTCCGTCCCCTCTCTATATCCCACTGTTCCCCAGTGTGTCCCTCTCTATATCCCACTGTTCCCCAGTCCGTCCCCTCTCTATATCCCACTGTTCCCCAGTGTGTCCCTCTCTATATCCCACTGCTCCCCAGTGTGTCCCCTCTCTATCCCACTGTTCCCCAGTGCGTCCCTCTCTATATCCCACTGTTCCCCAGATGCTGACCTTTCTTTATTTAATCCTGAATTTCCCTGTTTATCCTGAGACACACTTTCTGCCTGCCTGTTCAGTCGGGGCTATTTCCAACACCGCCTCCCCCAAATTGACTCTTTTGCGATTTCCCCTGGCGGGTTTCTGCTGTCACATTATTGCAATGTCAGAATTATTTGTTTTGCGAATGAGAAATCGCTCACTCACCTGGTCAAACACCCCGCCCTGTGATATAAGCAGCTGCCTTGCTGCTGTGTTAATATTCAAAGTAAATTTCAGATGTGGCATTAGGAGCTGGAAGATTAAAGAGGTTTAGGCTTGAGATTTATTCTCCACAATTTCACACATAATAATGAAGTTATGTATCTATGTTGGGTTCTCAAAATGCAATTGGTTCTGATTTTACAAAGTTACATGAAGCCTCGTGGCTTCAGGTTAAACATGGACAAGGAAACCTCCTGCTGATCACCACAGACCCCCCACCATCAGCTGATCAATCAGTTACTGCTCCATGTTGAACACCACTTGGAGGAAGCACTGAGGGTGGCGAGGGCGCAGAATGTACTCTGGACGGGGGGACGTCAATGTCCATCACCAAGAGTGGCTCGGTAGTGCCACCACAGACCGAGCTGGCCGGGTCCTAAAGGACAGAGCTGCGAGACTGGGACTGCAGCAGGTGGTGAGGGAACCAACAAGAGGGAAAAACATACTTGACCTCACCCTCGCCAACCTGCCTGCTGCAGATGTATCTGTCCCTGACAGTATCGGTAGCAGTGACCACCGCACAGTCCTTGTGGAGACAAAGTCCCGTCTTCACATTGAGGGTACCCTCCATCGTGTTGTGTGCCATTACCACCGAGCTAAATGGGACAGTCATAGATAGACCCTATGCTCTTATCCTTCCTCTGTCTTGGTGCTAAATCCTGGACGTGTTTTCCGATGGACCTCACCAATAGCCAGCAGTGGGATGTCCCAGGCCCGCCGATGTCAGTGGGCCTTTGTGACTGGCCATGCCGCCGGGGAAACCCCTCCTGGGGAATCGCCATTGGCAGGACGGGAAGATCCCACCGAAGAGCGAAGGGCCGGAGAATTCAGACCAATGGTCTATAAAGGTTCACCACAACCTTGCTTTTGTACTCGGACCTTTACTAAACCCAGGATCTCATTGACCTTATTAACCACCTTCCCAACCTGCCCCACACATCTACTCCCAAGTTACCCCGTTGGAATTGTTAATTTGATATTGTCTCTCGCTGGGCTGATTGAACAGCGCCATCGCGCCCGAGGCGGGAGGCGACGAGGCCGTTAAATCTCGCGAGGGGCCTCTCTCGAGATTTGCGAAGCTCAGGTCTCCTCGCGATATCTAACGCGATCTCGCGAGACGGTGTGATCTGGATCTTACACTCACTGGGCACAATCCGAATGAACATATTTAATTGATCAGTTAGGCTCGCTTAGAAGAGAGAACGTGAGAGAGAGCCTTCATTTCCTGCACTGACGAGCTCAGGGTGCCAGGCCAACTTTCCAAAGTGCCCCTGATGGCAGGCGTGGTGATATACATCACTGTGTACACACAGGGTTAATGTACATACACTACACCTAGCTAGACACTAGAGGGAGCACCAGAGACATGACACACAGACAGTCAACCAATAGGTCAGTAAGATAGGACACAGGGTACCATGTTTTGTTACGCTCTTGATGTAGCAGAAGCTGCCTCCTTGATGTGCACTCTGACAAAGGAAGGTTCACACTTGGAGATAGCTTTAACACATTTATTAAACTATTAACAATTTTCCTACTTGGATTCGACTCTACTGTTAATCCTGCTATAGCTACTCAGACTGACGAACCAGTCTGCTACAATCCACGTGGTGGGTGTGATGTATTTCAATCAACCCTGTCTGTACTCACTGAGTGTCTCCACTGGAAAGAAACTGAGCATGTGTGATGTGTCCTTTTATATGGGTTGGTGTAATGCCCTCTTGTGGTAGTGTCACCTCTGTGTGTATCGTGAATGCCCATTGGTCGTGTCCTATCTTACTGACCTATTGGTTGACTGTCTGTGTGTCATGTCTCTGGTGCTCCCTCTAGTGTCTAGCTAGGTATCGTGTATGTACATTAACCCCTTGTGTACTTACAGTGATGTATATCACCACATGCCCCCTTTTTTCGTACAGTGATGTACATCACCACAGCATGCCCAGGGTACCTTCCCCTTTAGAGGTGGGGGGGTGGTTGCTCGAGGACCCTGGAAGAGGTAGATTGGGTGCGGTGGGGGGCGGGGATGCTGGAGGTTGCGATGGGGACGCTGCTTGGGGGGGGAAGCCGAAAGATCGGGGCTCCCTTTAAAAATGGCGTCCTGATCCGCGAGTAGTCTTTCTGCATAGGTTCACCCGTGCAGGAAATGACTAAAGTGCGGCCTCGAGGGGGCGTTCCTCGTCGAGGCAAAATAAAACGGCAAAGTGCTGTTGAATAGCGGGGTGTCTCAGAGCTGCAGCGATCGAGAGACACCCCACTAAATGCCCACAAACAGGACTCTGTTATTTACCGGTTGAATCGCGTCCTTTACATCTCCCCACAAATTCGTTCCGACCTATCTTTGTATCAGCTATTTCCAGTTCCATCATCCAATTATAGATTGTGAATAGTTGAGACCTCGGCACTGATCCCTGCGCTGTTCTACCCCTTGTAGTACGCAGCCTGAAAATGTTAGCCACCCCTCCATCCATGCTAATATATTACCCACAACACCATAAACTCTTATCTTGTGTCGCAACCTCTCTGTGGCACCTTATCCGATGCCTTTTGTCAATCCAGGTATACTACGTCTACTTTTCCTCCTTTATCCACCCTGCTTGTTACACCCCAAAGAGCATCCTCAAATTAATTTGTCAGATATGATTTTCCTTTCACCAAACCATGTTGACTCTGCCCAACAATAACATTTTCTAAATGCCCTTGTACTATTTCCTTAACAATGGATTCCAGCATTTTCTTAACGACGTGCTGGGCTAACTGGCCATCACTCCAGTGCTTTCTGTCTCCCTCCTTTCTAGAATTTGGGTGTTACTTTTACAGTTTTCCAATCTGCTAAAATCTATACACACCGAGGGAATCTTAGAAAATTATAACCAGTGCATCCACTGTTTTTTCTTTATTCTTTCATGGGATTTGGCGTCCCAGGCAAGGTCACATTTTTTGCCCATCCCCAATCGCCCTCGAGCTGAGTGACATTTTGTTAAAGAATCAACCCCATTGCTGTGGGTCTGGAGTGACAGGTCGGCCAGACCGGGTAAGGACGGCAGATTTCCTTCCCTAAAGGACATTAGTGACCAAGATTGGTTTTTATAACAATCGACAATGGTTTCATGATCATCGTTAGACTTTTAAGTCCAGATTTCTTTAAAAATAAATTTCGAGTACCCAATTATTATTTTTTTCCAATTAAGGGGCAATTTAGCGCGGCCAATCCACCTATCCTGTACATCTTTGGGTTGTGGGGGGGTGAGACCCACACAGACACGGGGAGAATGTGCAAACTCCACACGGACAGTAACCCGGGGCCGGGATCGAACCCGGGTCCTCGGTGCAGCAGTGCCAACCACTGCACCAACGCGCCTCCCCTTAATTCCAGAAATTTTAGTGAGTTTAAATTCCGCCACCTGCCCTGGTGGGATTTGAACCCAGGTCCCCAGAGGTCTCTGGATTACTAGCCCAGGGAAATACCATTATTCCACCGCCGCTGCTATGGCCACTTCCTTTCAGAGTCTGGGGTCCTCCTCGCAGTTCTCAGCAATTTCCAATCTTGTGTCATCCACAGATTTTGAAGTTGTGCTCCACACACCCAATGATGTAAATGGGGGAAAGGACCCCCCCCTCCTCCAGCTGTTTACCTTCCTCCAGTCTGAGTAACAACCATTCACCAATGCTCTCTGCTTCCTGCTAACTTTGTGTCCATGTCTCTCCCGCCGCATTTATTCCACGAGACACATCTTTTCTCACAAGTCTGTTGCGCGGCACTCTGCCACATTGTCCCAGGAGCTTGCTCTATGCCTGTTAGGTGACACTTTATTGAACGTTTTTTGGAAGTCAGCCATGTCATCAATCGGTTATTGGATAGGCACATGGAGCACACCAGAATGACAGGGAGTGGGATAGCTTGATCTTGTTTTCGGACAATGCTTGGCACAACATCGAGGGCCGAAGGGCCTGTTCTGTGCTGTACTGTTCTATGTTCTCCTCAGGAGGGAACCCGTCAAGAACAACAAAGAACAAAGAAATGTACAGCACAGGAACAGGCCCTTCGGCCCTCCAAGCCCGTGCCGACCATACTGCCCGACTAAGCTACAATCTTCTACACTTCCTGGGTCCGTATCCTTCTATTCCCATCCTATTCATATATTTGTCAAGATGCCCCTTAAATGTCCCTATCGTCCCTGCCTCCACTACCTCCTCCGGTAGTGAGTTCCAGGCACCCACTACCCTCTGCGTAAAAAACTTGCCTCGTACATCTACTCTAAACTTTGCCCCTCTCACCTTAAACCTATGCCCCCTAGTAATTGACCCCTCTACCCTGGGGAAAAGCCTCTGACTATCCACTCTGTCTATGCCCCTCATAATTTTGTATACCTCTATCAGGTCGCCCCTCAACCTCCTTCGTTCCAGTGAGAACAAACCGAGTTTATTCAATCGCTCCTCATAGCTTATGCCCTCCATACCAGGCAACATTCTGGTAAATCTCTTCTGCACCCTCTCTAAAGCCTCCACATCCTTCTGGTAGTGTGGCGACCAGAATTGAACACTATACTCCAAGTGTGAATACTTCATGTTGGTTAAACTCAATTAGCCCTTTCTGGCTTTCCTTAATTGGTCATGAAGAGAAGGATAAGTTGATAGAGTTTACCCCACTCACCGGCACACATGGGGTGAAGTTCTACATGGCAGCCCTCCCCCTCTGGGTATTTCATTATTCCCATGTTAGTCCGCACAGTGAGAGCTTCTTTATCCAATCCCATTCCCATGCCAGCATCTCAATAGGATTCCCAGGCGTGACCAGAAATAAGAACATAGGAACTAGGAGCAGGAGTAGGCCATCTGGCCCCTCGAGCCTGCTCCACCATTCAATGAGATCATGGCTGATCTTTTGTGGACTCAGCTCCACTTTCCGGCCCGAACACCATAACCCTTAATCCCTTTATTCTTCAAAAAACTATCTATCTTTATCTTAAAAACATTTAATGAAGGAGCCTCAACTGCGTCACTGGGCAAGGAATTCCATAGATTCACAACCCTTTGGGTGAAGAAGTTCCTCCTAAACTCAGTCCTAAATCTACTTCCCCTTACTTTGAGGCTATGCCCCCTAGTTCTGCTTTCACCCGCCAGTGGAAACAACCTGCCCGCATCTATCCTATCTACTCCCTTCATAATCTTATGTTTCTATAAGATCCCCCCCCCCCCCTCATCCTTCTAAATTCCAACGAGTACAGTCCCAGTCTACTCAACCTCTCCTCGTAATCCAACCCCCTCAGCTCTGGGATTAACCAGTGAATCTCCTCTGCACACCCTCCAGTGCCAGTACGTCCTTTCTCAAGTAAGGAGACCAAAACTGAACACAATACTCCAGGTGTGGCCTCACTAACACCTTATACAATTGCAGCAGAACCTCCCTAGTCTTAAACTCCATCCCTCTAGCAATGAAGGACAAAATTCCATTTGCCTTCTTAATCACCTGTTGCACCTGTAAACCAACTTTTTGCGACTCATGCACTAGCACACCCAGGTCTCTCAGCACAGCAGCATGTTTTAATATTTTATCATTTAAATAATAATCCCGTATGCTGTTATTCCTACCGAAATGGATAACCTCACATTTGTGTGGGGCAGGTTTCTGCGCAACCCCCCCCCCCCCAACCCCCCAGGACAGGGGTGGGAGACGCAGACGGCAGTCAGAATAATGAGCGCAATGGAAGGTCTGTAAAATGAGGCAAAGGGCAAAACTGCCTCCGTAAGTCGAGCATTCCACCTGAAAAGTACCTTAAAAATAGGATGTGCGTTTGGAAGCTTCCTTAATGTCGCGATGCAGAAGACCTCCGCGAACAGGTGTGTCTCCAGCAAGTGTGAGACCAGCTGGTGTATCTGTACATCAGCGTGTCGAGCCCACATCTTGGCAAGGCGCCAGTCATACTTACTGTCGCTCGGGAGGAAAATAGGGTTTTGTGGTCCTGGCTCCTGCTTGATCTGTCAATCATACAAATCACATTATTACAACATTCACGCCTCAGTCAAGCCAAGGGCCTAACAGGATAAAAAGATGCCATTCACACCGGTGGGAATGCTAAGTTGGAAGAGAGACTTTTGGGAAATGTCAAGACCAGGCAAGAGTCGCAACTTATTGTTTGACTACAAACCGGGTCAGGCAGGAATAAAATCTCAGTCACACACTCAACCGGTGCTAAACCTCAGTTAGGAAAATGAAAGCAAAACTACCCCAGGTTCTGGGAGATCTCAGGAGGTCGGGCAGCGTCTGTGGAGAGAGAGACCGAGTTACGGTTCCGGGTCCGCCTGACCATTCAGGAGCTAAACGCTTCGGAGCGAGAGAGCGATCAACAGCAAGGAGCTGGGGGTCGTGGGGCCAGAGACTGAGGCAGGGAGGGAGAGAAACCGAAACAGGAGATCGATAGAGGCAGTGTAAAGAGAGTGAGATATTGACAGAAAAATAAGGGAGTTAAGTGCTGTCTCTTCTGGGGGGGCTACCTGACAAGATTTTCTGGAGGATGTTCTGTCAGGGCTCCCTCTTCAGGGATCTGTGTGGGGGGGGGGTCTTTTTATTTAGGGGGTCTTGGGGAGGAGGGGGTTGGGTCACCCCGGTACTGGGGGTTGGGGGGGGGGGGGGCGGGGGAGAAGGGGAAACCCAGAAACTCCAGGGGTGGGGGTTGAATTGCGCTGTGTGTGGGGGGGACGGGGGTGTTGAGGGACATCACTATCTGTCTGCAAGGTCGAAATGGCGGCCCAATAGTGGGACACCCCAGGATTCCTCACAAGGAAGGGAGAACGCAGATTCTCCCAGACGGAGGAGTTAGCCCGTTATCTCGAGCGAGGGGATAAAGCGCAGCGAGAAAGAGGAGAGGGAGGTGAAGAAAAGGGACGGGAGACGGTGCAACGGAAACCGAGAAAAAAATGTGCGGCCAGAGGGAGACAAAATGAGCAATGGGCGGAAGAACTGCTGGAAAAGATAGCAAGGGAGAGAGAGAAACAGAGAGAGGTGGAGAAATCCCAAATGGCAGAGGCACCCAGGTCAGTAAGCTGGTCACAAGCAGAGGAAAGGCCTGTTAATAACAGAGCAAATCACACGCCCGGCAGATAGAGCGGCGAGGCGACCATACCTGGATTGCAATGGGAATCAATTTGTTCTCTGGAGTTGAGTATAAAAGACACATTGGTGCTTCCAGGTATTGCTGAACGCCGCAGATTGAATGAGCTGGAATCCCTTGCAGCATCTCGTAATCAACAATGTAGATGTTTCCCTTCTGAAATGAGAGCGGGACCCGTCATTCTGGGCGGGGGGCGGGGGGGGCGCAATATCGCTTATCAAGAGAGGGGATTTTGGAGGGAGGTAACACACACAATCGACAGTGTTCCGGGTGTCAGTGAGCACAACAAACCCCCCTCGATTACCGCGGTTTGTACATATCCTGGGAAAACTGTAGAAGGCAGGGTGGAGATAAGAACATAGGAACTAGGAGCAGGAGTCGGCCATCTGGCCCCTCGAGCCTGCTCCGCCATTCAGTGAGATCATGGCTGATCTTTTGTGGACTCAGCTCCACTTTCCGGCCCGAACACCATAACCCTTAATCCCTTTATTCTTCAAAAAACTATCTCTCTTTATCTTAAAAACATTTAACGAAGGAGCCTCAACTGCTTCACTGGGCAAGGAATTCCATAGATTCACAACCCTTTGGGTGAAGAAGTTCCTCCTAAACTCAGTCCTAAATCTACTTCCCCTTATTTTGAGGCTCTGCCCCCTAGTTCTGCTTTCACCCGCCAGTGGAAACAACCTGCCCACTGGCTGTTCACACGGGATGATGGGCATCAATGATACAGACGTCAGCCTCGGAAGGATGTCCAGGCCCTACACAAGGTGCAGCGGAGATTCACTGGAAAGACGGAGGAGTGAGGGAGGGGCTGAGACAAGATTGGGAAAACTGAGATTGTCCTCTTTGAGCTGAGAAGGTTAAGAGGATTCAGGCAAAGGAATGGGGCGTGGGAGGGAAGGGGAAAGAGTTGTGTGGGGGGGGGGGTATGTTGAACTGGTGGTGGTGTGGGGGGGGGGGCGCAGACTAGCTCTGCGGGTCATGTCAGGGGTTGGACGCCGAAGGGGTTGAAGCGGGTGGGTCGGGTTGAGTGGGGTCGAGTCGGATCGGGGCAGGGTGGGGGCTTGAGGTGGATCGGGGGGGGGGGTCGAGTCGGATCGGGGGAGGGTGGGGGCTCGAGATGGATCGGGGGGGGGTTCGAGTCGGATCGCGGGAGGGTGGGGGCTCGAGTTGGATCGGGGGGGGGGGTTCGAGTCGGATCGAGGGAGGGTGGGGGTTAGAGTTGGAGTGGGGGGGGCTCGAGTTGGATCGGGGGGGGTGTTTGTGTCGGATCGGGGAGGTTGGGGACTCCAGTTTGATCGGGGGGGAGTTGTTGAGTTGGTTCAAGTCAGTTGGGGGGGGGGGACGCGTCCGGGAGTGGGGTGGGTGTGTTGGGGGTGGAGGGGGGCTTCGGGGAGGGATGGGTCTGGCTGTGGGGGGTGGGTCATGTCTGGTTGGGTCTGGCTGCCGGAGAGGGGGGGGGGGGGGGTCAGGTTGTGGGAGTCAGGTGTGGTTGGGGCTTTGGGTGGGGTCCAGTTTGGGGCCTGGTCTGTTTTGGGGGAGATGTAGACTGGGGTCCTGTGATTTGGAGAGGGGGAGGGGGGGTTTGGGAAGTGGGGGTTATCCCTCAGTGGAAGGGGTTGCAGGGTTAGGAACACTCTGGGGGGGGGGGTGATCAGTCGGGGTTGGGGGGTCTGGAGTGTGGGGGAGGGGGTCTCCTGAGTGCCTCAGGCTGGGGTTCAGTGATTTAAATCACTTTGTCGGACGGTTGCCAGCCCAGTGTAATTGTCCAGGAGAGGCGAGCGTTTCCACACAATTTCCAGGTCAACCTTCAGCTGGGAATTTCCGAGCGGGAATCTCCAGCGTATCTTTGGGATCGCCCAAATCCGACGCCGGGGAATCAGGAAGTTCCGGGTCATTATTTCTGATCCAACAGAGAACGTGGCCGCGATTGTCCATGTTGCAGGAGCAAAGGTTCCCGCCAATTAAATATTCAAAAATCTGATCATTGGTCCCCGTCACAAACACAGGTTCCGAGTCACGGATTCACTCCCTCTCCCTGGGCATTGTGTCCCCCCTCCCCTTCCCATTCCCTCCACCCACCCGGGCACCTTCAGGACACCTCCCCCAAATCCCGCCATGGCCTCTCCGATGCGGAAACCAGATGTGCTCTCCCTGCCTCGCCCGATGCATCTCCAGATGCGAGAAGTCTCCTATCTCCTAATCATGACCCCCCCCCTCCCTCCCTGTAACTTCCTCCAGCCCCACACCCCTCGCAGCTGTCTACGTTCCGGCCTCTTGAGCGTCTACCTCGATTCCCATGGTGGCCTGAGTTATGAAGAGATTGATGACGAGATGGAGGTTTGCTGATCTGGGCTGATCAGACGTCACTAAAGCTGGTAACTGGCCTCGCTGAGCCCAAATCACAGCTGGGTATGGAGCCTGCTCTGCCCAAGACCGCAGGGAACTACAAACGGTCGTGAATGTAGCCCAGTCCATCACACAAACCAGCCTCCCATCCATCGACTCTGTCTATAATTCCCGCTGCCTCAGAAAGGCAACCAGCATAATTAAAGACCCCACGCACCCCGGACATTCTCTCTTCCACCTTCTTCCGTCAGGAAAAATATACCAAAGTTTGAGATCACGTACCAACCGACTCAAGAACAGCTTCTTCCCGACTGCCATCAGACTTTTGAATGGATCGACCTCGTATTAAGTTGATCTTTTCTCTACACCTTGCTATGACTGTAACATTATATTCTGCAGTCTCTCCTTCCTTCCCTGTGTACGGTGCATTGTTTGTACAGCATGCAAGAAACAACACTTTTCACTGTATACTACTACACGGGACAATAATAAATCAAATCGAATCATTCTTGAATACTGTGGGAGAGAACGTTTCTCAGACACTGAGCGAGGTGCCGGGTGGTCACATTACACCCACCTGGACTTCCTGCTGGAGACTGGTACTCGGCCCCAGGGAGAAGGAGACCATCTCATCTGTCACGGGGAGTTTTGCCGGGATGCAGCTGCATTGTTTTATCAGTTGGGGGTTCGATCCATTCATGTATTGGTAACCAAAGAATGTGTCTTCTTTCCAATGTTTTAAAACGTACGCTGTGCGGGACACAAGAGGCGCATTATTCATCTCAGGGAGGCTGACTTGTGGAGACCCATTCTGCCAAAATGTTTAAACTAGTATCGTCCCCCAGTGGGTACCACTGGGAATATTCTCCGAGTATCGGCTGGGACAGGTCCTCGGGCACGGTGTGGGGGTGGGGGGGGGGGCGGAGGGGGGGGGGGGGGGGGTGCGGAGAGATGGATTAATTCCGGGCAGGTATTCCCGAGTGCTGTTCCTGGACCCCCCCCACCCCCACCCCACCCACCGCACCAACCTGCCAACCGTGAGGAGGCCCACCTCCCAACCCGCCTGCAGCACCGACCCAAGGTGGCGGCCAGTTCGGCGATTTCTGCGATAATCGACGCTGGTTCCATGGTCATCGCTAGACGTTTAAGCCAGGTTTCCCCGATCAGACTCGGCTCCACCACCCTTGCCGGGGAATCTGGCACCAAAACTCCATTTCCTCCAGAGGGACTGGGGGATCACGGCGGAGGGAATGGGCAGAGAATCCCGGCCTTAATTCCAGATTTGTATCGGGTTTCACCAGCTGCCGAGATGGGATTGGAACCCTGGGCCCCCAGGGCTTTACCCTGGCTCTCTGCTTTACTAACCCAGCAACCTTACCACAGCCGCGGCACCGAGGAAACGCCCAATGCCCCAAAATGGCACCAGCCGCCCCCCCGGGCCGATGCAGTGGGAGCCAGCACGGAGCGGGCGTGTGCCGCCGTCGGAGCGGGGCACAGACAAAACCCAGTCCCATCACTCCAGCTGAAATCCACCTGGAATCTTCCAGGAGCAGCCGGAGGCCATTCGGCCCATCGAGCCAGCTCCGCCATCCCGTGTGGCCATGGCTGACCCTCGATCCCAACACCAGGCTCCCGCTTTCTGCACCCCCCCCCCCCACGCCCCCCCAACGCCATCAAAATGTAAAATAGGGCTTCCGGTTGCGGCAATGCGGAGCTAAGCCGCACGTTTCGGCAGCTCCCGCTCCAACGGACTTTCGGGCTCTTTTCGGGAGCCCCAACGGAAATTTTTTGGGACCAAACCCAGTGTGGGGTGACGAAGGAATGAGTCCCCCCCCCGGGTGTGTATGGAAAGGAGCGGCGGTAGTGGCCAGATTGCGAACGATCCTTTGGAGCAGCGGCAGAGAAGAGAAGGGAGAAGCAAGATGGCGGCGGATGGAGCCCAGACGACATGGGGCCCGGACCTGCAGGAATTCCTCCGACGGTGTGTGGAGGACACTAAAGAAGGAGGTGCTGGCGCCGATGTTATTGGCAATCGAAGGACTAAAAGAAACGCAAAAGGCCCAGGCGACAGAGCTCCGTGGGGTGAAGGCGAAGGCAGCTGAGAACGAGGCTGAGATACAGGGCCTGGCGGTAAAAATGGAGACGCAAGACGATAAGAGGTGTATCGAAAGGCTGGAAGTCCTGGAGAACAGCTCGAGGAGGAAGAACCTCCGGATTCTGGGTCTCCCCGAGGGAGTGGAGGGAGCTGACGCTGGGGCTTATGTGAGCACGATGCTCCATACGCTAATGGGAGCTGAGGCCCCCTCGGGCCCCCTGGAGGTGGAAGGGGCTCACCGGGTCCTTGTGAGAAGACCAAAGGCTGGAGAACCACCAAGGGCGATAGTGGTGAGATTTCACCGCTTCACGGACAGAGAGGCGGTTTTGAGCTGGGCCAAGAAGGTACGGAGTAGCAGGTGGGAGAATGCGGTGATACGAGTGTATCAGGACTGGAGCGCGGAGGTGGCGAGAAGGAGGGCGAGCTTTAACCGGGCCAAGGCGGTGCTTCACAGGAAGAAAATAAAGTTTGGGATGCTGCAGCCGACGCGATTGTGGGTCTCGCATCAGGGCAAGCACTACTACTTCAAAACGGCGGATGAGGCATGGACCTTCATCCAAGAAGAGAAATTGGACCAGAACTGAGGGACTGATGCTGTGGGGGAGATGACGATGTTGATGTACAGAAATGTAAATTGGGGAATGGGAGTTCACAGTATCGGGACGATAGACGGGGTTTTTTCTCTCTTCTTGACGGGGGGACACTGAGAAATGTGGACGCCGGTGGAAAAAGGGACTGAGGGGGGGGGATGGGGAATGGGGGAGCTGCGCCATGGGGGGGCGGGGCCGATCCAGGAAAGCACGGATTTTTTCCCGCGCTGGGGAGATGATGGCGGGAAGATAGGCGCAAGAAGGATGAGTGTTCCACACACGGGGGGCGGGGGGGGGGGGGGGGTCAATTGGGTTGCTGCCTCTGGGAGCGAGAGGGACTGGCAAGGGAAGAGGTGGTCGGGATGGGAGTGCGCCGCCTGGGGGATGGGTGGGTGCGCGGGACCTGGACGTGGGACTGGCCTAGAATAGGGGATGGCTAGTCAGCGGGGGGGGGGGGGGCCAATCCGGCTGATCACGTGGAATGTGAGAGGCCTAAATGGGCCGATTAAGAGGGCCCGAGTGTTCGCGCACCTAAAGGGACTGAAGGCAGACGTGGCCATGCTTCAAGAGACGCATCTGAAGGTTGCGGACCAGGTTAGGTTAAGGAAAGGATGGGTGGGACAGGTGTTCCACTCAGGGTTGGACGCGAAAAATAGAGGGGTGGCTATATTGGTGGGGAAACGGGTGTCGTTCGAGGCTAGGAATATAGTGGTGGACAACGGGGGTAGATATGTGATGGTGAGTGGTAAATTGCAGGGAAAGGAGGTCGTGCTGGTAAATGTAAATGCCCCGAACTGGGACGACGCGGGATTTATGAAGCGGATGCTGGGACGTATCCCGGACCTGGAGGTGGGAAGCCTGGTAATGGGGGGGGATTTCAATACTGTGCTGGATCCAGGGTTAGATCGGTCTAGATCCAGGACCGGAAGAAGGCCGGCAGCGGCCAAGGTGCTCAGGGGGTTTATGGAGCAAATGGGGGGAGTGGATCCGTGGAGATTTGCCAGGCCGCTGGCCAAAGAGTTCTCCTTTTTCTCCCATGTCCATAAGGTCTTCTCCCGGATAGATTTCTTCGTTTTGGGCAGGGCACTGATTTCGAGGGTGGCAGGAACGGAGTATCCGGCCATAGCCGTTTCAGACCATGCCCCACATTGGGTGGATCTGTGTGGTAATACCAGGTATTGCGGTACCAGAGAGAGGAATGACCATTGGCTAGACCGCGGGGTCTACCATTGGGCAATGTACATAGCCCCGCCCTGAGAGGCGGGGTATAAGAACCAATGCCGTCCCAGCAGCCTTCACTTCTGTAACTTCGCTGCTGGGTACAGTTCTAGCTGATTAAAGCTGAATCGATATGACTCCCCGTGGACTCAAGCGTATTGATTGCGCATCAATTTAATCAGATAAGTACTTTGAAGGATGGATCTCCGCATCAAGCCGGCGTGCCTTCAGCTCAGCCCTCACGCAGAAAACTCTGCCGCGATTTTTAAGCATTGGCTGGCGTGCTTCCAGAGCTACCTCGAGACGGCTGCCGACACCCCCACGGAAAGGCAGAAAATACACCTCCTACGCTCGCGGGTCAGCCCGGCAATCTACCCCCTGATCGAAGGGGCGGCGAACTATGATAAAGCCATGGAACTGCTGGAAGGACACTACATTCGTCCACTTAATCAGGTCTACGCCCGTCACCTGCTGGCAACGAGACGGCAGAGCCCAGATGAGATGCTTAGAAGATTTCTACCGGGCACTGATCGTGCTGGGCCTAAACTGCGGCTGCCCAGCGGTGACGGGAACGAGCACTCCGAACTTTTAATTCGAGACGCTTTCGTGGCAGGTATGATCTTCCGCGACATTCGCCGAAGGCTGCTCGAAATGGAGACGCTGGGCCTCACCGAGGCCCGGGCCCTGGCAGGGTCCATGGACGTGGCGTACAAAAACTCCCTTGCGTACGCCCCCGCGTGCACCGCGCCCCCCTGGGCTGTGTGGCACCCCGCCGCGGCAGCCCCCCAGACTTACCCGCTTAACCCCCAGACTTACCCGCTAACTCCGCAGGCCTGCGCGGCAAGGCTACCCGCTACCGCCACCGGCCAACGCTGTTTCTTCTGCGGCCAGGCGAATCACACCCGCGCGCGCTGCCCGGCCCGCACCGTCACCTGCAAGGAGTGCGGCAAGAAAGGCCACTATGCCGCGGTCTGCCTCGCCCGCGCGGTGAACACGGTGTCCAATGACTACCCTCAGCCGTTCCTCCAGCCGCCCGCTGTGCACCCACAGCCGTTCTTCCACGTCCTGACCGTCCCAGGCCCACCGCCGCACTCCCTTTTCCCAGCCCCGCCGGCCCAACGAGCACCGCAGCCTTTGCCCCGCCAGGCAGCGTCGCAGCCGCAGCCATTCTTTCCCCCGGCAACCACGCTGGAGGAGAGCGCGCAGCCATTTTGTCCCTCGCCGGTCCAATCGTCGGGGTCTCCGTCCCCGAACTCCAGGGGCGATCCCTGACCGGCGCCACCTTGGATGGGGCCTCAAGCCCCCAGCGTGGCGGTCTACGCGCTGCCCGACCAAAACCCTTTGTTACAGCTGGCCTCCGCCTCGTGGGAGCAGAGTGCGCCGCCATTTTGTCCCTCCCCGCCGCCATTTTGTTTCTCCCCGCCGCCATCCTCGGATCCCCGGACTCCATGTGCGATCCATGGACGGCGCCATCTTGGATGGGGCCTCAAGCCCCCAACACGGCTGACTATGCGCTGCCCGATCTTCACTCCTTGCTGCAGCTGGCCTCCGTCACCCTGGACCAGAGTCGGCCCCGAACGCTAGCGAAGGCCACCACGACGATCGGCATCAACGGCCACGCGACGTCGTGCCTCATCGACTCCGGGAGCACGGAGAGCTTCGTCCACCCCGACACGGTAAGGCGCTGTTCTCTGGTCACCTACCCCACCCAACAAAGGATCTCCCTGACCTCCGGGTCACACACGGTGCAGATAAAAGGGTTCTGCCTCGCGAACCTCACCGTCCAAGGCAGGGAATTCCGCAATTCCCGCCTATACGTGCTGCCGCACCTCTGCGCAGCCACCCTTCTGGGACTGGATTTCCAGTGCCACCTACAAAGTCTTACTTTTAAATTCGGCGGCCCTATACCCCCCCCTTACTGTTTGCGGCCTCGCGACCCGCCTTCCCTGTTTGCGAACCTCACCCCGGATTGCAAACCCGTCGCCACCAGGAGCAGACGGTACAGTGCCCAGGACCGGACCTTCATCAGGTCCGAGGTCCAAAGGCTGCTGAGGGAAGGAGTCATTGAAGCTAGCAACAGCCCCTGGAGGGCTCAAGTAGTGGTGGTAAAGACCGGGGAGAAGCATAGGATGGTCATCGACTATAGCCAGACCATCAACCAGTTTACGCAACTGGACGCGTACCCTCTCCCCCGTATAGCCGACCTGGTAAACAGGATCGCGCAATACAAGGTCTTCTCCACGGTGGATCTCAAGTCTGCCTACCACCAGCTACCCCTCCGTACTAGCGACCGCCAGTACACTGCCTTTGAAGCAGATGGGCGGCTCTATCACTTAAGGGTTCCCTTCGGTGTCACAAACGGGGTCTCGGTCTTCCAGCGAGAGATGGACCGAATGGTTGACCGGTACGGCTTACACGCAACGTTCCCGTATCTTGACAACGTCACCATCTGCGGCCATGACCAGCAGGACCACAACACCAACCTCCGTAAATTTCTCCAGACGGCGCACCTCCTTAATCTGACCTACAATAAGGAGAAGTGCGTGTTTAGCACCGACCGTCTAGCCATCCTAGGCTACGTAGTGCTAAATGGAGTCATAGGCCCCGACCCTGAACGCATGCGCCCCCCCATGGAGTTCCCCCTCCCTCACTGCCCCAAGGCCCTAAAGCGCTGCCTCGGCTTCTTTAGCTATTATGCACAATGGGTCCCTAATTACGCCGACAAGGCCCGACCCCTGATCCAATCCACAACCTTCCCCCTGTCGACGGAGGCCCGCCAGGCCTTCTGCCGCATCAAAGTTGACATCGCAAAAGCCACGATGCGCGCCATCGACGAGTCCCTCCCCTTCCAGGTCGAGAGCGACGCGTCCGACGTAGCTCTGGCGGACACCCTCAACCAAGCGTGCAGGCCCATGGCCTTCTTCTCCCGTACCCTCCATGCTTCCGAAATTCACCATTCCTCGGTCGAAAAGGAGGTCCAGGCCATAGTGGAAGCTGTGCGGCACTGGAGGCATTACCTGGTCGGCAGGAGATTCACTCTCCTCACGGACCAACGGTCGGTGGCCTTCATGTTCGATAATGCACAGCGGGGCAAGATTAAGAACGACAAGATCTTGCGGTGGAGGATCGAACTCTCCACCTACAATTACGAGATCTTGTACCGTCCGGGGAAGCTGAACGAGCCTCCTGATGCCCTGTCCCACGGCACTTGTGCCACTGCACAAGTGGACCGCCTCCGAGCCCTCCACGAGGACCTCTGCCACCCGGGGGTCACTCGCTTTTTCCATTTTATCAAGACCCGCAACCTGCCCTACTCCATCGAGGAGGTCAGGACAGCCACCAGGGACTGCCAAATCTGCGCGGAGTGCAAACCGCACTTCTCCAGCCAGAGAAAGCGCACCTGATAAAGGCTTCCCGTCCCTTTGAACGCCTCAGCATGGATTTCAAAGGCCGCCTCCCCTCCAGCGACCGCAACACGTGCTTCCTGAACGTGGTTGACGAGTACTCCCGGTTCCCATTCGCCATCCCCTGCCCCGACATGACCGCAACCACCGTCATCAAGGCCCTCCAGCGTATCTTTACACTGTTCGGGTTCCCCGCGTACATACACAGTGATAGGGGGTCCTCCTTTATGAGCGACGAACTGCGTCAATTCCTGCTCAGCAAGGGCATCGCCTCGAGCAGGACGACCAGTTACAACCCCTGGGGAAACGGACAGGTAGAGAGGGAGAACGGAACGGTCTGGAAGACCGTCCTGCTGGCCCTACGGTCCAGGAATCTCCCAGTCTCCCGCTGGCAGGACGTCCTCCCGGTGGCCCTCCACTCCATCCAGTCACTGCTCTGTACAACCAAGAATCAGACACCTCATGAACGTCTCCTTGTTTTCCCCAGGAAGCCCTCCTCCGGGACCTCGCTCCCCACCTGGCCAGCGCCACCCGGACCCATCCTGCTTCGGAGACATGTGAGGGCGCACAAGTCGGACCCGTTGGTCGAGAGGGGCCACCTGCTGCACGCCAACCCCCAGTATGCCTACGTAACGTTCCCCAACGGCCGCCAAGACACGGTCTCCCTTCGGGACCTGGCGCCTGCCGGAGCCCCACGCGTGCCCGCACCAGTGCCCCCACCCCCACCCTCCCCGCAGCACCTGACCGGAGGGTCAGTACTCCCGCCGCCCCTGCCTAGGCCTCAACAAGCACCGACGCCCCCTACAGGCGCCCCCCCACCCACTTTTTGCCCCAACAGCGCCGCCTAGGGGTGATGAAGCTGCCTGGGAGGAAGACACCACGTTCCCGGAATCGCAACCGCCGGGACCACCGTCAGAATCACAGCCGAAGCCCAGCCGCTCCAGAAGGACGACCAGGCCACCCGATCGTCTGATTGCTGCACCATGAACACTTTGCTATTATCCTCGACATCACGGCACCTCCATACCTGGTCCTACCATGCGAAAGGCGACATTAACGCTGGCCATCACCCCGCCGGGCTCTTTTTTAACAGGGGGTGAATGTGGTAATACCAGGTATTGCGGTACCTGAGAGGTGGATGACCATTGGTTGGACCCAGGAGTCTACCATTGGCTAACGTACGTAGCTCCGCCCTGAGAGGCGGACTTTAAGAACCGTTGCCGTCCCAGCAGCCTTCACTTTCTGTATCGAAGCTGCTGGGGTACAGTTCTAGCAGATTAAAGCCTATTAGTTATGACTCACCTTGTCTCGAGAGTAATTGATTGCGCATCAAAAGGCTGTCAGAAACCCGAGACAATTTGCACTCATGTGTGCGATGGGTCGAATCCGGGATTCCGGAGGGATTTGTGTGAGAGGGTGAACGCTGCAGAAAACAGGTTCCAGAAGGTGCAAAGTGGTGTTTAGATTGAACCAAAGTGCGATTTGTAACGTAGACAAACGGGCCTCGGCTCACTGCCCGGACCCTGAGGGCAGTCCAGGGAACTGGGCCGCAAGAAGACTTCATGTGTGGTTGCTGCGGTTCCAGTGATTGGCAACGTGGAAAGAACGCGGAGCAGAATATTTTGGCACTCGACCACGATCTGAGCTCAGCTGGCTCTGACTCACCACCTGGTGGTTTTCGACTTGTTTAACTATTTGGAGAGATCATTTTCACCTCAACGTTACGAGAGGGTCCCTCTGTTCGAAATGCATGGCGGGCCTCACCCCTTTGGGAAGCCATGTTCCACTCACTTAGGGTTCAATAGGAAATTTCAAAATGGACTTGGATACATTCCTGGGAGGGGGAGTATGTGCAGGACTGGATAGGGAGAGAGCGGAACAGTTTCCAGAGAATTCCTACAGTGCAGAAGGAGGCCATTCAGCCCATCGAGTCTGCACCGACCCTCGGAAAGAGCACCCTACTTAGGCCCACGCCCCCTGCCCTAACCCCACCTAACCTGCACATCGTTTGACTGTGGGAGGAAACCGGAGCACCCGGAGGAAACCCACGCAGACACGGGGAGAAAGTGCAGATCCCCTCAGACGGTCATCTGAGGTCGGAATTGATCCCGGCTCCCTGGTGCTGAGAGGCGGTAGTGCTAACCGGAGTCCCTGGCGCTGTGAGACAGCAGTGCTAACCGGGGTCCCTGGCACTGTGAGACAGCAGTGCTAACCGGGGTCCCTGACACTGTGAGACAGCAGTGTTAACCCGGGTCCCTGGCACTGTGAGACAGCAGTGCTAACCGGGGTCCCTGGCTCTGTGTGACAGCAGTGTTAACCCGGGTCCCTGGCACTGTGACACAGCAGTGCTAACCGGGGTCCCTGGCTCTGTGTGACAGCAGTGTTAACCCGGGTCCCTGACACTGTGGGACAGCAGTGTTAACCCGGGTCCCTGGCACTGTGAGACAGCAGTGCTAACCGGAGTCCCTGGCACTGTGAGACAGCAGTGCTAACCGGGGTCCCTGGCTCTGTGTGACAGCAGTGTTAACCCGGGTCCCTGACACTGTGGGACAGCAGTGTTAACCCGGGTCCCTGGCACTGTGAGACAGCAGTGCTAACCGGAGTCCCTGGCGCTGTGAGACAGCAGTGTTAACCCGGGTCCCTGGCACTGTGAGACAGCAGTGCTAACCCGGGACCCTGGCACTGTGAGACAGCAGTGTTAACCCAGGTCCCTGGCACTGTGAGACAGCAGTGTTAACCCGGGTCCCTGGCACTGTGAGACAGCAGTGCTAACCCGGGTCCCTGGCACTGTGAGACAGCAGTGTAAACCCGGGTCCCTGGCTCTGTGAGACAGCAGTGTTAACCCGGATCCCTGGCACTGTGAGACAGCAGTGCTAACCCGGGTCCCTGGCACTGTGAGGCAGCAGTGCTAACCCGGGTCCCTGGCGCTGTGAGACAGCAGTGTTAACCCGGATCCCTGGCACTGTGAGACAGCAGTGTTAACCCGGGTCGCTGGCACTGTGAGACAGCAGTGCTAACCCGGGTCCCTGGCACTGTGAGACAGCAGTGTTAACCCGGGTCCCTGGCACTGTGAGACAGCAGTGTTAACCCGTGTCCCTGGCACTGTGAGACAGCAGTGTTAACCCGGGTCCCTGGCACTGTGAGACTGCAGTGTTAACCTGGGTCCCTGGCTCTGTGAGACAGCAGTGTTAACCCGGGTCCCTGGCACTGTGAGACAGCAGTGCTAACCGGGGTCCCTGGCTCTGTGTGACAGCAGTGTTAACCCGGGTCCCTGGCACTGTGACACAGCAGTGCTAACCGGGGTCCCTGGCTCTGTGTGACAGCAGTGTTAACCCGGGTCCCTGACACTGTGGGACAGCAGTGTTAACCCGGGTCCCTGGCACTGTGAGACAGCAGTGCTAACCGGAGTCCCTGGCACTGTGAGACAGCAGTGCTAACCGGGGTCCCTGGCTCTGTGTGACAGCAGTGTTAACCCGGGTCCCTGACACTGTGGGACAGCAGTGTTAACCCGGGTCCCTGGCACTGTGAGACAGCAGTGCTAACCGGAGTCCCTGGCGCTGTGAGACAGCAGTGTTAACCCGGGTCCCTGGCACTGTGAGACAGCAGTGCTAACCCGGGACCCTGGCACTGTGAGACAGCAGTGTTAACCCAGGTCCCTGGCACTGTGAGACAGCAGTGTTAACCCGGGTCCCTGGCACTGTGAGACAGCAGTGCTAACCCGGGTCCCTGGCACTGTGAGACAGCAGTGTAAACCCGGGTCCCTGGCTCTGTGAGACAGCAGTGTTAACCCGGATCCCTGGCACTGTGAGACAGCAGTGCTAACCCGGGTCCCTGGCACTGTGAGGCAGCAGTGCTAACCCGGGTCCCTGGCGCTGTGAGACAGCAGTGTTAACCCGGATCCCTGGCACTGTGAGACAGCAATGTTAACCCGGGTCGCTGGCACTGTGAGACAGCAGTGCTAACCCGGGTCCCTGGCACTGTGAGACAGCAGTGTTAACCCGGGTCCCTGGCACTGTGAGACAGCAGTGTTAACCCGTGTCCCTGGCACTGTGAGACAGCAGTGTTAACCCGGGTCCCTGGCACTGTGAGACTGCAGTGTTAACCTGGGTCCCTGGCTCTGTGAGACAGCAGTGTTAACCCGGGTCCCTGGCACTGTGAGACAGCAGTGTTAACCCGGTCCCCGGCACCGTGAGACAGCAGGATTAACCCGGGTCCCTGGCGCTGTGAGACAGCAGTGCTAACCCGGGTCCCTGGCGCTGTGAGACAGCAGTGTTAACCCGGATCCCTGGCACTGTGAGACAGCAGGATTAACCCGGGTCCCTGGCGCTGTGAAACAGCAGTGCTAACCCGGGTCCCTGGCGCTGTGAGACAGCAGTGTTAACCCGGATCCCTGGCACTGTGAGACAGCAGGATTAACCCGGGTCCCTGGCGCTGTGAGACAGCAGTGTTAACCCGGGTCCCTGGCGCTGTGAAACAGCAGTGCTAACCCGGGTCCCTGGCGCTGTGAGACAGCAGTGTTAACCCGGATCCCTGGCACTGTGAGACAGCAGGATTAACCCGGGTCCCTGGCGCTGTGAGACAGCAGTGTTAACCCGGGTCCCTGGCACTGTGAGACAGCAGTGTTAACCCGGGTCCCTGGCACTGTGAGACAGCAGTGTTAACCCAGATCCCTGGCACTGTGAGACAGCAGTGTTAACCCGGGTCCCTGGCACTGTGAGACAGCAGGATTAACCCGGGTCCCTGGCACTGTGAGACAGCAGTGTTAACCCAGATCCCTGGCACTGTGAGACAGCAGTGTTAACCCGGGTCCCTGGCACTGTGAGACAGCAATGTTAACCCGGGTCCCTGGCACTGTGAGGCAGCAGTGTTAACCCGAAAACCTGGCGCCGTGAGACAGCAGTGTTAACCCGGGTCCCTGGCACTGTGAGGCAGCAGTGCTAACCGGGGTCCCTGGCACTGTGAGACAGCAGTGTTAACCTGGGACCCTGGCACTGTGAGACAGCAGTGTTAACCCGGGTCCCTGGCACTGTGAGACAGCAGTGTTAACCCAGGTTCCTGGCACTGTGAGACAGCAGTGTTAACCTGGGACCCTGGCACTGTGAGACAGCAGTGTTAACCCGGGTCCCTGGCACTGTGAGACAGCAGTGTTAACCCAGGTTCCTGGCACTGTGAGACAGCAGTGTTAACCTGGGACCCTGGCACTGTGAGACAGCAGTGTTAACCCAGGTCCCTGGCACTGTGAGACAGCAGTGTTAACCCGGGTCCCTGGCACTGTGAGACAGCAGTGTTAACCCGGGTCCCTGGCACTGTGAGACAGCAGTGTTAACCCGGGTCCCTGGCACTGTGAGACAGCAGTGTTAACCCGGGTCCCTGGCACTGTGAGACAGCAGTGTTAACCCGGGTCCCTGGCACTGTGAGGCAGCAGTGTTAACCCGGGTCCCTGGCACTGTGAGACAGCAGTGTTAACCCGGGTCCCTGGCACTGTGAGGCAGCAGTGTTAACCCGGGTCCCTGGCACTGTGAGACAGCAGTGTTAACCCGGGTCCCTGGCACTGTGAGGCAGCAGTGTTAACCGGGGTCCCTGGTGCTGTGAGGCAGTAGCGTTAACTACTGTGCCACCGTACCACCAGAATTGGATGGATCTTGCAGACGGACAGCAGATGAAGAATGGGCTGAAGGAGGCTATCTGTGTTCCATCAGACACACAAACACACAAAATACACACACACACACACACACAAAATACACACACACACAAAATACACACACACACAAAATACACACACACACAACATACACACACACAAAATACACACACACACAGACAAAACACACACACAAAATACACACACACACAACATACACAAACACACGAAATACACACACACACACAAAATACACACACACACAAACACACGAAATACACACACACACACACACACACAAAATACACACACAGGCAAAAAAACACACACACACAAAATACACACACACAAAATACACACACACACAACATACACACACACACAACATACACACACACACAGACAAAACACACACACAAAATACACACACACACAACATACACACACACACAAAATACACACACACACAGACAAAACACACACACAAAATACACACACACACACAAATTACATACACACACAAAATACACACATACACACACAAAACACACACACAGGCAAAAAAACACACACAAACAAAATACACACATACACACACAAAATACACACACAAAACACACACACACAGGCAAAAAACACACACACACAAAAACAACACACACACACACAGACAAAACACAGGCACGCACAAAACACGCAGAGACAAAACAAACACACACAGACAAAACAAACACACACACACATACAGACAGGCACATGCAAAACACACACAAAACATACAAAACACACACAGAGATAGACACACAAACACAGATAGAAAGACACACACAAGGGCTGGTTTAGCTCAGTGGGCTAGACAGCTGGTTTGTAATGCAGAACAAGGCCAGCAGCACGGTTCAATTCCCGTACCAGCCTCCCCGAACAGGCGCCGGAATGTGGCGACTAGGGGCTTTTCACAGTAACTTCATACTTGTGACAATAAAAGATTATTATTGAAACATACACACAGACATAGATACACAAAGACAGAAACACATGCGCAACACACAAGCACACACACACAAACACACAGACATAGACATACAAACACAGACAGAAACACACACAAAACACAGACACACAAAACACACAGACATAGATACATAAACAGACAGAAACACACAGACACAGACAGACATTAAGCAAACACACACAGACATACAAACACTCAAACACACACAAACACACAGACATAGACAGAAATACACGCAGATACACAAACACACACAAAACACACACAGACAGTCATGGGCAGCATGGCAGCATTGTGGATAGCACAACTGATTCACAGCTCCAGGGTCCCTGGTTCGATTCCCGGCTTGGGTCACTGTCTGTGCGGAGTCTGCACTTTCTCCCCGTGTGTGCGTGGGTTTCCTCCGGGTGCTCCGGTTTCCTCCCACAGTCCAAAGATGTGCAGGTTAGGTGGATTGGCCGCGATAAATTGCCCTTCGTGTTTAAAATTGCCCTTAGTGTTGGGTTGGGTTGTGGGGATAGGGTGGAGGTGTTGACCTTGGGTAGGGTGCTCTTTCCAAGAGCCGGTGCAGACTCAATGGGCTGAATGGCCTCCTTCTGCACTGTAAATTCTATGTTCTATAGGCACACACAGATAGAAACAGAAACACATAAACACACATAAAACGCACAGGCACACAGAGGCATACGCAAACACAGACAGGCATGCAAACACACAAACATACAGACATAGACACACAAACACAGATAGAAACACAAACAAACACACAACACACACAAACAGACACAGACAGAAATGCACACACAGACACACAAACATACATATGCAAACACACACAGACATACACAAACGAGCACACACACACAAAATACACACTTGCACAGACACACAGATACACAGACAGAGGCACATAAGCAGACACAACACACAGACACACCAACACAGACAGAGGCACACGGACAAAACAGTGTCAGAGGTCCTTTACACCCACTGTCACTGTCACTGACTCATTTGACAATCCTGTGGTTTATCTAAAGACACCGGATAATGTTTGAATTACCTGCGACTGGAACTTTGCTGAAATCCACGTTATTCCGGATTTCGCCCAGAGTATTCCACAATACCCCAGGCACCTTCAGCGGGTTCAACCCCAGGTCAAAAATTCTGCGATAAGAAAACCGTGGTCAAATTAAACCCTGAAAACTGCCCTTCTGCCCGTTGAGTTAACATCAGGAATTCCGGTGAATCCGGAGGCGAGGGAGCTGCTCGATCCTGAGGTAGCCCAGTTTGAGCTGTCACGCATTCGAACTGAGTGTGTCACAGCACTTTAACAAGGTTAAACAATACTTTACAGCAGCAGTAACAAACTACACCTTAATACTGAGCCACGGACAGAGAGACGAGGACAGCAATCTCATACTTGGTCAGATAGATACACTGAAGGAAGGTCTGAATGGAGGTGGGTAAAACTCAAGAGGCGAGAGGCTGTGGGAGAGAGTTCCAGAGTTTAGGACAGATCCTTCAGGGCCGAGTGGATCTTAGGAACCGGTTTTGGAGGAAGTTGATTCAATTAGTTAATCGGTGAGTTGGCTGGGGACAGTATTCTGCCTGACAACAGTCAGCGATTGGTTCCTGCGTGATGCTTTCTGAGAGAACTGAGCAGAAGTGTTTAGACCTTGGAAGTGAAAGAAACGGTTTTAAAGCCACTTGGCGAGCTTGCCCGGGATCTGCCTCCCTCCCGGGATTTACAACAGCCCCAGCGAGGCTGCGGCCAGACACCGATCAGGGCTGGTTCACGCAAACGTGGACCAGGAAGAACAGCACCAGGGGCGGGGGGGGGGCCTGCCAGATAGTGCCCGTCCGAAACCCCCTCCCCCTCGCCACCCTCGGACCACCCCCACCAGTCCCCCCAGCCCCCGCCGAAGCCCACCCACAGGCCAGTGGAACGGCTCCCCTCCCCCTGCACAGTCCACAGCCATCAGGCGAGGGACCCGGAAACTGTGAGCACACGTGTCCCACGTCGTCGGAACGTTGGCCCATCGGAGACGGAGCATCGGGGGAGAGCCTCGGGTGACGTCCTGAGGCGCCCTGACGGTGTGTGTGGCGCACTCCCCGAGTGCGGTGTTTTCAAGGGGGCGGAGCTTCCGAAAAACGGCACTGCCCCCGAGTTTGACGTAAAAACGGGTTCTCCAGTCAATCGCAGAACGCGATTCAGGCATCGCCAATCAGGGAATGCAACCTTCAGAGTGATTGGATAGCGGTGGGGAACTCACCGCAGAACCAACGGGAAACTCCCTGGAAAATCCACCACTAATTGACTTGGACACCTTTCCGTTAAATTCTGCCAATAATTTTGTTGGTTATTGAATAAACCTGGACATGGAGTGGTCAGCGGGAGATTAATAGATTAAAGCACAGATCTGACTGTTTAACTAGCCGGAGAAATGATTGAAATCTATAGAGTAATGGAAACAGAGACAGGCGGAGCACTCCTGCATCCCGGTTCCAACAGACCCCTTTTCACACCCCCCCCTCTCAGTAATCGGCAGTAACCTCTGTCTCCTGCTTCGTCTCAAGTGGGGAAGGCAATCTTGTGAAGAGGCAGAAACGATGCAGAATGGGAGGGTGGAAACATCCGAGTCAAAAATAAACCATTCTGACATCATGTACAACCACAAACCTTCACTTTTCCTCTTTCTCGCACTTTGACATTGTGAAACCCCTTTGGCTCCGACAGATGTGCGTACAGCTGTGAGGTCCAACTCCGAATCAGAGACTCGATTGGCCATGGTCCAAATATTCGGGGACCTGCGCCAAAATGGGGGGGGGGGGGGGGGCGTCCCGCCGACAGATTGAGCCGTAAGCAGCCCGACACGATCATCTTCGCAGAATCGTGTCCGTCACTCAATGGTCCACATACTCCATCGTCATCGAGGGGGACAGGACCCGCCAAGGGGTGGGGACACAGTTGGGACTGAGTGACCCCTGGGCAACCTCGACATTGATTCCAGAACCTGAGGTCTCGACGCACTGAGAGGGGGTGGGGAGGGCACCGAATGGGGGGTGGGGGGGGAGATTTCAATGTCCGACAGCAAGAGCAGTTTGGACGCACCGTCGCTGAGGCACCCGCCAACAGCAGACTTGTACTCACCACAACCTGATCACCCGGCATTTTCATTCATTTATGGGATGTGGGTTATTGCCCATGCCTAATTGCCCCTAGAGGAGTTGGTGGGTGAGCCACCTTCTTGAGCCGCTGCAGTCCCTGTGGTGTAGGTACACCCACAGTGCTGTTAGGGAGGGAGTTCCAGGATTTTTGCCCCAGCGACAGTGAAGGAACGGCCGATATATTTCCCAGTCGGGGTGGGGAGTGACTCGGAGGGGAACCTCCAGGTGGTGGGGGTTCCCAGGTATCTGCTGCTCTTGTCCCTCTAGATGGTAGAGGTGGTGGGTTTGGAAGGTGCTGCCTCAGGAACCTCGGTGAGTTGCTGCAGTGCATCTTGTAGACGGTACACACGGCTGTCGCTGTGCGTCGGTGGTGGGAGGGAGTGAATGTATGTGGAAGGGGAGCAATCAAGCGGGGCTGCTTTGTCCTGGATGGTGTCGAGCTTCTTGAGTGTTGTTGGAGCTGCGCTCATCCAGGCAAGTGGAGAGTATTCCATCACACTCCTGACTTGTGGATGGCGGACAGGCTGTAGGGAGTCAGGAGGTGAGTTACTCTCCGCAGGATTCCCAGCCTCTGACCTGCCCTGGTAGCCACAGTATTAATGTGGCTAGTCCAGTTCAGTTTCTGATCAGTGGTAAACTCCATCAAGCCAGGGGATCAACCCTGGTTCAATGAAGAGTGTGGGTGGGCTGTCACGGGTAACACCAGGCATACCAGAAAATGAGATGTCAGCCTGGTGAAGCTACAACACTAAGCTGACTACTTGTGTGCCAAACAGTGAAAGTTGCATGAGATAGACAGAACTAAGCGATCCCACAACCAAGGATCAGATCTGAGCTCTGCAGCCCTGCCACACCCAGCCGTGAATGGCGGGGGACAATTAAACAACTCACTGGAGGAGGAGGCTCCACAAATATCCCCATCCTCAATGATGGAGGAGCCCAGCACGTCTGTGCCAAAGACAAGGCTGAGGCATTCGCAACAATCTTCAGCCAGAAGTGCCGAGTGGTTGATCCGTCTCCGTCTCCTCCGGAGGTCCCCAGCATCACAGATGTCAGTCTTCAGCTAACTAAATGTAGTGTCCAGTCATGGCGACGAGGCTGTACCGATGTTTGAATAAAGCCTTCACCAGCTCCTCCACTTTTACACTATTGACTGTATTTCAGAATTTTGACAATACTTACGCTGAATCAATATTGAAGACAAAGTTAACTTTTCTCCCAAGTGTAAATTGTGCATCTTTGGGTAAATCGCTGCCACTTTCTGCTTTGATACTTTTGGGAATCCCTGGTGCAAATGCGGTCCACCTAAAGGACGAAAGGTTCGGAAATCAATAATGCCAATATTCAAATCTCCAATCTATTATTTTCTGCAATATTAATACTTATTAAGTTGAGAAATGGTATTCTAGGGAATTAAATAGCTTTCAGTATCTGTATCTTAACATCAAAAAAAACCACTCCCAGGACAGGTACAGCAGGGTTAGATACAGAATAAAGCTCCCTCTACACTGTCCCCATCAAACACTCCTAGGACAGGTACAGCACGGGGTTAGATACAGAGTAAAGCTCCCTCTACACTGTCCCCATCAAACACTCCCAGGACAGGTACAGCACGGGGTTAGATACAGAGTAAAGCTCCCTCTACACTGTCCCCATCAAACACTCCTAGGACAGGTACAGCACGGGGTTAGATACAGAGTAAAGCTCCCTCTACACTGTCCCCATCAAACACTCCCAGGACAGGTACAGCACGGGGTGAGATACAGAGTAAAGCTCCCTCTACACTGTCCCCATCAAACACTCCCAGGACAGGTACAGCACGGGGTGAGATACAGAGTAAAGCTCCCTCTACACTGTCCCCATCAAACACTCCCAGGACAGGTACAGCACGGGGTTAGATACAGAGTAAAGCTCCCTCTACACTGTCCCCATCAAACACTCCCAGGACAGGTACAGGACGGGGTTCGATACAGAGTAAAGCTCCCTCTACACTGTCCCCATCAAACACTCCCAGGACAGGTACAGCACGGGGTTAGATACAGAGTAAAGCACCCGCGACACTGTCCCCATCAAACACTCCCAGGACAGGTACAGCACGGGGTGAGATACAGAGTAAAGCTCCCTCTACACTGTCCCCATCAAACACTCCCAGGACATGTACAGCACGGGGTTAGATACAGAGTGAAGCTCCCCCTACACTGTCCCCATCAAACACTCCCAGGGCAGGTACAGCACGGGGTTAGATACAGAGTAAAGCTCCCTCTACACTGTCCCCATCAAACACTCCCAGGACAGGTACAGCACGGGGTTAGATACAGAGTAAAGCTCCCTCTACACTGTCCCCATCAAACACTCCCAGGACAGGTACAGCACGGGGTTAGATACAGAGTAAAGCTCCCTCTACACTGTCCCCATCAAACACTCCCAGGACAGGTACAGCACGGGGTTAGATACAGAGTAAAGCTCCCTCTACACTGTCCCGATCGAGCGTGTAAGGAGATTGTGGATTTAACCCCTGCTGTATCTTGGAGTTAATGGTCCCGTTTCAAAGATACATCGGCAAGACTGTTTTTAGTTTTTATAACATGTGTTCCTCTTTCAGCCACTCAGACGTCACAGAAATACTCACTGATATGCCTCTTGTCTGCTTTGCATCTCTTTGGTCCAGTGTTCTTCGAGGATGGTCGATTGATATTCGTGTCTTCTCCGCGCTGCATCAGGACAATCAACAGAACAATTATCAAGGAGCAGTTGTAACAAAATTAACTTCTTTCCCAATTGCAAATCAAAGAAAGATGAGGTTTCGAGTGGTGGGGGGGCGGTTTTGGGTCAAAGAACAAAGAACAAAGAAATATACAGCACAGGAACAGGCCCTTCGGCCCTCCAAGCCCGTGCCGACCATACTGCCCGACTAAACTACAATCTTCTACACTTCCTGGGTCCGTATCCTTCTATTTCCATCCTATTCATGTATTTGTCAAGATGTCCCTTAAATGTCCCTATCGTCCCTGCTTCCACCACCTCCTCCGGCAGCGAGTTCCAGGCACCCACTACCCTCTGCGTAAAAAACTTGCCCAGGTTTGAGGGGGTCAGGATGCCAGGGTTTGTGGGGGTCAGGTTGCCAGGGTTTGTGGGGGGGGGGGGTTGCCCAGGTTTGAGGGGGGTCAGGTTGCCAGGGTTTGTGGGGGGGGGGTGTTGCCAGGGTCTGCAGTGGGGGGTGTTGCCAGGGTTTGCAGTGGGGGATGTTGCCAGGGTTTGTGGGGGGGGGGGGTTGGCAGGGTTTGTGGGGGGGGGGGCTGGCAGGGTTTGTGGGGGTCAGGTTGCCAGGGTTTGTGGGGGGGGGGGGTTGCCCGGGTTTGTGGGGGTCAGGTTGCCAGGGTTTGTGGGGGGGGTGTTGCCAGGGTTTGTGGGTGGGGGGGGGGGTTGGCAGGGTTTGTGGGGGTCAGGTTGCCAGGGTTTGTGGGGGTCAGGTTACCAGGGTTTGTGGGGGTCAGGATGCCAGGGTTTGTGGGGGTCAGGTTGCCAGGGTTTGTGGGGGGGGGGGTTTGCCCAGGTTTGAGGGGGTCAGGTTGCCAGGGTTTGTGGGGGGGGGGTGTTGCCAAGGTTTGCAGTGGGGGGTGTTGCCAGGGTTTGTGGGGGGGGGGGGGTTGGCAGGGTTTGTGGGGGGGGGTTGGCAGGGTTTGTGGGGGTCAGGTTGCCAGGGTTTCTGGGGGTCAGGGTGCCAGGGTTTGTTGGGGGGGGGTTGCCCAGGTTTGAGGGGGTCAGGATGCCAGGGTTTGTGGGGGTCAGGTTGCCAGGGTTTGTGGGGGGGGGGGTGTTGCCAGGGTTTGCAGTGGGGGGTGTTGCCAGGGTTTGCAGTGTGGGGTGTTGCCAGGGTTTGTGGGGGGGGGGGGTTGGCAGGGTTTGTGGGGGGGGGGGTTGGCAGGGTTTGTGGGGGGGGGGGGTTGGCAGGGTTTGTGGGGGGGGGGGTTGGCAGGGTTTGTGGGGGTCAGGTTGCCAGGGTTTCTGGGTGTCAGGGTGCCAGGGTTTGTTGGGGGGGGGGGTTGCCCAGGTTTGAGGGGGTCAGGATGCCAGGGTTTGTGGGGGTCAGGTTGCCAGGGTTTGTGGGGGGGGGGGGGTGTTGCCAGGGTTTGCAGTGGGGGGTGTTGCCAGGGTTTGCAGTGTGGGGTGTTGGCAGGGTTTGTGGGGGGGGGGGTTGGCAGGGTTTGTGGGGGGGGGGGGTTGGCAGGGTTTGTGGGGGTCAGGTTGCCAGGGTTTGTGGGGGGTTTGCCCGGGTTTGTGGGGGTCAGGTTGCCAGGGTTTGTGGGGGGGGGGGGGTTGCCAGTGTTTGTGGGTGGGGGGGTTGGCAGGGTTTGTGTGGGTCAGGTTGCCAGGGTTTGTGGGGGTCAGGTTGCCAGGGTTTGTTGGGGGGGGGGGGTTGCCCAGGTTTGAGGGGGTCAGGATGCCAGGGTTTGTGGGGGTCAGGTTGCCAGGGTTTGTGGGGGGGGGGTTACCCAGGTTTGAGGGGGTCAGGTTGCCAGGGTTTGTGGGGGGGGTGTTGCCAGGGTTTGCAGTGGGGGGGTGTTGCCAGGGTTTGCAGTGGGGGGTGTTGCCAGTGTTTGTGCGGGGGGGGTTGGCAGGGTTTGTGGGGGGGGGGGTTGGCAGGGTTTGTGGGGGTCAGGTTGCCAGGGTTTCTGGGCGTCAGGGTGCCAGGGTTTGTTGGGGGGGGGGGTTGCCCAGGTTTGAGGGGGTCAGGATGCCAGGGTTTGTGGGGGTCAGGTTACCAGGGTTTGTGGGGGGGGGGGGGGGGTGTTGCCAGGGTTTGCATTGGGGTGTGTTGCAAGGGTTTGCAGTGTGGGGTGTTGCCAGGGTTTGTCGGGGGGGGGGGTTGGCAGGGTTTGTGGGGGGGTTGGCAGGGTTTGTGGGGGTCAGGTTGCCAGGGTTTGTGGGGGGGGGGGGTTGCCTGGGTCTGTGGGGGTCAGGTTGCCAGGGTTTGTGGGGGGGGGTGTTGCCAGGGTTTGTGGGTGGGGGGGGGGGTTGGCAGGGTTTGTGGGGGCCAGGTTGCCAGGGTTTGTGGGGGTCAGGTTGCCAGGGTTTGTGAGGGTCAGGATGCCAGGGTTTGTGGGGGTCAGGTTGCCAGGGTTTGTGGGGGGGGTTGCACAGGTTTGAGGGGGTCAGGTTGCCAGGGTTTGTGGGGGGGGGGTGTTGCCAGGGTTTGCAGTGGGGGTGTTGCCAGGGTTTGCAGTGGGGGGTGTTGCCAGGGTTTGTGGGGGGGGGGTTGGCAGGGTTTGTGGGGGGGGGGGGTTGGCAGGGTTTGTGGGGGTCAGGTTGCCAGGGTTTGTGGGGGGTGGGGTTGCCCGGGTTTGTGTGGGTCAGGTTGCCAGGGTTTGTGGGGGGGTGTTGCCAGGGTTTGTTGGGGGGGGGGGGTTGCCCAGGTTTGAGGGGGTCAGGATGCCAGGGTTTGTGGGGGTCAGGTTGCCAGGGTTTGTGGGGGGGGGGGGTTGCCCAGGTTTGAGGGGGTCAGGTTGCCAGGGTTTGTGGGGGGGGGTGGTGTTGCCAGGGTTTGCAGTGGGGGGTGTTGCCAGGGTTTGTGGGGGGGGGCTGGCAGGGTTTGTGGGGGGGGGGGTTGGCATGGTTTGGTGGGGTCAGGTTGCCAGGGTTTGTGGGGGGGGGGGTGTTGCCAGGGTTTGTGGGGGGGGGGGTTGGCAGGGTTTGTGGGGGTCAGGTTGCCAGGGTTTGTGGGGGGGGGGGTTGCCCAGGTTTGAGGGGGTCAGGTTTCCAGGGTTTGTGGGGGGGGGTGTTGCAAGGGTTTGCAGTGGGGGGTGTTGCCAGCGTTTGCAGTGGGGGGTGTTGCCAGGGTTTGTGGGGGGGGGGGTTGGCAGGGTTTGTGGGGGGGGGTTGGCAGGGTTTGTGGGGGTCAGGTTCCCAGGGTTTGTGGGGGGGGGGTTGCCTGGGTTTGTGGGGGTCAGGTTGCCAGGGTTTGTGGGGGGGGGGGGTGTTGCCAGGGTTTGTGGGGGGGGGGGTTGGCAGGGTTTGTGGGGGTCAGGTTGCCAGGGTTTGTGGGGGTCAGGTTTCCAGGGTTTGTGGGGGTCAGGTTGCCAGGGTTTGTGGGGGTCAGGTTGCCAGGGTTTGTGGGGGTCAGGTTGCCAGGGTTTGTGGGGGGGGGGAGTTGCCAGGGTTTGTGTGGGGGGGGGGTTGCCCGGGTTTGCGGGGGCGGGAGGGGTGTTGGCAGGGTTTGTGGTGGTCAGGTTGCCAGGGTTTGTGGGGGTCAGGTTGCCAGGGTTTGTGGGGGGGGGGGTTGCCAGGGTTTGTGTGGGGGGGGGGGGGTTGCCCCGGTTTGCGGTGCCGGGAGGGGTGTTGCCAGCGTTTGTGGGGGGGGGGGGTTGCCCGGGTTTGTGGGGGTCAGGTTGCCAGGGTTTGTGGGGGGGGGGGGTTGCCAGGGTTTGTGTGGGGGGGGGTTGCCCCGGTTTGCGGGGGCGGGGGGGGTGTTGCCAGGGTTTGTGGGGGGGGGGGGTTGCCCGGGTTTGTGGGGGTCAGGTTGCCAGGGTTTGCGGGGGAGGAGGGTGTTGGCAGGGTTTGTGGGGGTCAGGTTGCCAGGGTTTGTGGGGGGGGGGGTTGCCAGGGTATGAGTGGGGGGGGGTTGCCCGGGTTTGCGGGGGCGGGGGGGATATTGGCAGGGGTTGTGGGGGTCAGGTTGCCAGGGTTTTGGGGGTCAGGTTGCCAGGGTTTGTGGGGGGGGGTTGCCCCGGTTTGCGGGGCCGGGGGGGGTGTTGCCAGGGTTTGTGGGGGGGGGGGGTTTGCCCGGGTTTGTGGGGGTCAGGTTGCCAGGGTTTGTGGGGGGGGGGGGGTTGCCAGGCTTTGTGGGGGGGGGGGGTTGGCAGGGTTTGTGGGGGTCAGGTTGCCAGGGTTTGTGGGGGTCAGGTTGCCAGGGTTTGTGGGGGTCAGGATGCCAGGGTTTGTGGGGGTCAGGTTGCCAGGGTTTGTGGGGGGGGGGTTGCCCAGGTTTGAGGGGGTCAGGTTTCCAGGGTTTGTGGGGGGGGGTATTGCAAGGGTTTGCAGTGGGGGGTGTTGCCAGGGTTTGCAGTGGGGGGTGTTGCCAGGGTTTGTGGGGGGGGGGTTGGCAGGGTTTGTGGGGGGGGGTTTGGCAGGGTTTGCGGGGGTCAGGTTGCCAGGGTTTGTGGGGGGGTGGGTTGCCCGGGTTTGTGGGGGTCAGGTTGCCAGGGTTTGTGGGGGGGGGGTTTTGCCAGGGTTTGTGGGGGTCAGGTTGCCAGGGTTTGTGGGGGTCAGGTTGCCAGGGTTTGTGGGGGTCAGGTTGCCAGGGTTTGTGGGGGTCAGGTTGCCAGGGTTTGTGGGGGGGGGTTGCCAGGGTTTGTGTGGGGGGGGGTTGCCCGGGTTTGCGGGGGCGGGGGGGGTGTTGGCAGGGTTCGTGGGGGTCAGGTTGCCAGGGTTTGTGGGGGGGGGTTGCCAGGGTTTGTGTGGGGGTGGGTTGCCCCGGTTTGCGGGGCCGGGGGGGTGTTGCCAGGGTTTGTGGGGGGGTGGGGTTGCCCGGGTTTGTGGGGGTCAGGTTGCCAGTGTTTGTGGGGGGGGGGTTGCCAGGGTTTGTGTGGGGGGGGGGGGTTGCCCCGGTTTGCGGGGGCGGGGGGGTGTTGCCAGGGTTTGTGTGGGGGGGGGTTGCCCGGGTTTTGGGGGTCAGGTTGCCAGGGTTTGCGGGGGGGGGGGTGTTGGCAGGGTTTGTGTGGGTCAGGTTGCCAGGGTTTGTGGGGGGGGGGTTGCCAGGGTATGTGTGGGGGGGGGGTTGCCCGGGTTGCGGGGGCGGGGGGGGTGTTGGCAGGGTTTGTGGGGGTCAGGTTGCCAGGGTTTGTGGGGGTCAGGTTGCCAGGGTTTGTGGGGGGGGGGGGTGCCAGGGTTTGTGGGGGGGTGGTTGCCCGGGTTTGTGGGGATCAGGTTGCCAGGGTTTGTGGGGGGGGGGGGTTGCCAGGGTTTGTGTGTGGGGGGGGTTGCCCCGGTTTGCGGGGACGGGGGGGCTGTTGCCAGGGTTTGGGGGGGGGGGTTGCCCGGGTTTGTGGGGGTCAGGTTGCCAGGGTTTGTGGGGGTCAGGTTGCCAGGGTTTGTGGGGGTCAGGTTGCCAGGGTTTGTGGGGGGGTTTGCCAGGGTTTGTGGGGGTCAGGTTGCCAGGGTTTGTGGGGGTCAGGTTGCCAGGGTTTGTGGGGGTCAGGTTGCCAGGGTTTGTGGGGGGGGGGGTTGCCAGGGTTTGTGGGGGTCAGGTTGCCAGGGTTTGTGGGGGTCAGGTTGCCAGGGTTTGTGGGGGTCAGGTTGCCAGGGTTTATGGGGGTCAGGTTGTCAGGGTTTGTGGGGGTCAGGTTGCCAGGGTTTGTGGGGGTCAGGTTGCCAGGGTTTGTGGGGGTCAGGTTGCCAGGGTTTGTGGGGGGGGGGTTGCCAAGGTTTGTGGGGGGGATTGCCAGGGTTTGTGGGGGTCAGGTTGCCCGGGTTTGTGGGGGGGGGGGGGTTGCCAGGGTTTGTGGGGGTCAGGTTGCCAAGGTTTGTGGGGGGGGGTTGCCAGGGTTTGTTGGGGGGGGGTTGCCCGGGTTTGCAGGGGTGGGGGGTGTGTTGCCCGGGTTTGTGGGGGTCAGGTTGCCAGGGTTTGCGGGGGGGGGGGGTTGCCAGGGTATGTGTGGGGGGGGTTGCCCGGGTTTGCGGGGGCGGGGGGGTGTTGGCAGGGTTTGTGGGGGGGGTTGCCCGGGTTTGTGGGGGTCAGGTTGCCAGGGTTTGCGGGGGGGGGGGGGTTGCCAGGGTTTGCGGGGGGGGGTGTTGCCAGGGTTTGCGGGGGTGGGGGGTTGCCAGGGTTTGTGGGGGGGGGTTCTGGAACTCGCTGCCAGAGTTGGTGATCGAGGTTGAAACACTCGACTCATTTGGAAAGTACCTGAATCTGATTCTGAACTGCTGGAAGCTGCAAAGGGGAGGGATCAAGGGGCTGGAAAAGGGGAGTAAAATGAGAAGCTCGTTCCTTTTTTTTTCTGTGGTTTGGCCGCTGCGGACACGAGGAGTTTAAAGGCCACTTTCTGTCACTGGAACCTTTCTCTGGTTGTAAATGAGGAGGGCAGGCCAAGAGAGCAACATCCAGCACCATTTCCATTTGGATGCTCCTGAAACATTCCTGGGGTCAGAGTAATTGACGGCTCTTCCTCCTGTCTCTGCGACACTCTCGAGGGTCCAAGTTGGAATCACCAGCCCACCCTCCTGGAGTCCAGTTACTAGTGGTGTACCACAAGGATCTGTTTTGGGGCCACTGCTGTTTGTCATTTTTATAAATGACCTGGAGGAGGGCGTAGGAGGATGGGTGAGTAAATTTGCAGCTGACACTAAAGTCGGTGGAGTTGTGGTCAGTGCGGAAGGATGTTACAAGTTACAGAGGGACATAGATAAGCTGCAGCGCTGGGCTGAGAGGTGGCAAATGGAGTTTAATGCAGAAAGGTGTGAGGTGATTCATTTTGGAAGGAATAACAGGAAGACTGAGTACTGGGCTAATGGTAAGATTCTTGGCAGTGTGGATGAGCAGAGAGATCTCAGTGTCCATGTACATAGATCCTTGAAAGTTACCACCCAGGTTGAGAGGGTTGTAAAGAAGGCGTACGGTGTGTTAGCTTTTATCGGTAGAGGGATCGAGTTTCGGAGCCATGAGGTCATGTTGCAGCTGTACAAAACTCTGGTGTGGCCGCATTTGGAGTATAGCGTGCAATTCTGGTCGCCGCATTATAGGAAGGATGTGGAAGCATTGGAAAGGGTGCAGAGGAGATTTACCAGAATGTTGCCTGGTATGGAGGGAAGATCTTATGAGGAAAGGCTGAGGGACTTGAGGCTGTTTTTGTTAGAGAGAAGAAGGTTAAGAGGTGATTTAATTGAAGCATACAAGATGATCAGAGGATTGGATAGCATGGACAGTGAGAGCCTTTTTCCTCGGATGGTGATGTCTAGTACGAGGGGACATAGCTTTAAATTGAGGGGAGATAGATATAAGACAGATGTCAGAGGTAGGTTCTTTACTCAGAGAGTAGTAAGGGCGTGGAATGCCCTGCGTGCTACAGTAGTGGACTCGCCAACACTAAGGGCATTCAAATGGTCATTGGATAGACATATGGACGATAAGGGAATAGTGTAGATGGGCTTTAGAGTGGTTTCACAGGTCGGCGCAACATCGAGGGCCGAAGGGCCTGTACTGCGCTGTAATGGTCTATGTTCTATGTTCTCCCCCCCCCCCCCCCACAAACCCCCCCCCCCCCCCCCCCACCCTCCCCCGTCAACTCCCCACCCCCCAACCACCAGCAGCTGGTGAGAGGCCCAAGGACCAATATCAATCCGACTCGTTTGGAATGCTCAGGGTGTTCCGCCGTACCTAACCCGTGCCGGCCTCAGATCGCGGAACATTCCGGAAGCGGCCCCCGTTCTGGCGCAGGCTCGGAGGTGCTGCCCCGATAAACCGGTGGCCTGCTGGCCGGCAGGCGAGACAGTCAAACGGCCCACCCCCCGGGTCCTCTGGCACGCCAAGCGTATCAGGAATTCCAGCACGGAGTGTCGGGGGCTCATATCGAAAGAGCTGGAATTCTTTATTTAACTCACCAGCTGGCTTCTTCCGAATGAGCAAAGAGGGGCTTTGATTCTATACTGGGCAATGATGTAAGGAGCAGGGTTTACTGAAAGATGAACTGAAACTCTTACTCTGAAGACTGATGAGCACGTGGAGGTTTCGGACCGATAGCATCGCTGCACATCTGTGAGGCGATGGCACATTCCCCATTCGGACTTGGCCGATTTCGGGGATAATTCCACCCAGTGTCTCTAAGCAAGTGGAGGTGGCGCTCCCCTTCTTTTGACGGCACTATCTATCTCTGTCTTAAAGACACTCAGTGATTTGGGCTCCACAGCCTCCTGCGGCAAAGAGTTCCACAGATTCCCCACCCTCTGGCTGGAGAAATTCCTCCTCATCTCTGTTTTAAAGGATCGTCCCTTTAGTCTGAGATGGAGTCCTCTGGTTCTACTTTTTCCCACAAGTGATAGATAGGTTCTTGATCAATAAGGGGATCGGGGGTTATGGGGAGAACGCAGGAGAATGGGGATGAGAAAATATCAGCCATGATTGAATGGCGGAGCAGACTCGATGGGCCGAGTGGCCTGATTCTGCTCCTGTGTCTGATGGTCTTATGGAGTGATCGGTAACTGCAGCCTGCAACTGACAACTGCCCCAGGACCAAATGCTCCTTTTCAGTCAGGGATTGATTAATTTCTGTTTCGGAAA